>NW_025963571.1:0-300000 GCF_910591885.1 Bombus terrestris | reverse complement strand
CAACGTGGGACAACGTGGGACAACGTGGGACACCGTGGGACACCGTTGGACACCGTTGGACATCGTTGGACACCGTGGGACAACGTGGGACAACGTGGGACAACGTGGGACATCGTGGGACAACGTGGGACAACGTGGGACAACGTGGGACAACGTGGGACACCGTTGGACACCGTGGGACACCGTTGGACACCGTTGGACACCGTGGGACACCGTTGGACACCGCTGGACATCGTTGGACACCGTGGGACAACGTGGGACAACGTGGGACAACGTGGGACAACGTGGGACATCGTTGGACACCGTGGGACAACGTGGGACAACGTGGGACAACGTGGGACAACGTGGGACAACGTGGGACAACGTGGGACAACGTGGGACAACGTGGGACAACGTGGGACAACGTGGGACACCGTTGGACATCGTTGGACACCGTGGGACAACGTGGGACAACGTGGGACAACGTGGGACACCGTTGGACACCGTTGGACATCGTTGGACACCGTTGGACATCGTTGGACACCGTGGGACAACGTGGGACAACGTGGGACAACGTGGGACAACGTGGGACAACGTGGGACAACGTGGGACAACGTGGGACACCGTTGGACATCGTTGGACACCGTGGGACAACGTGGGACAACGTGGGACAACGTGGGACACCGTTGGACACCGTTGGACATCGTTGGACACCGTTGGACACCGTGGGACAACGTGGGACAACGTGGGACAACGTGGGACAACGTGGGACAACGTGGGACAACGTGGGACAACGTGGGACAACGTGGGACACCGCTGGACAACGTGGGACACCGTTGGACATCGTTGGACACCGTGGGACAACGTGGGACAACGTGGGACAACGTGGGACACCGTTGGACACCGTTGGACATCGTTGGACATCGTTGGACATCGTGGGACACCGTTGGACATCGTTGGACACCGTTGGACATCGTTGGACACCGTGGGACAACGTGGGACAACGTGGGACAACGTGGGACAACGTGGGACAACGTGGGACAACGTGGGACAACGTGGGACAACGTGGGACATCGTGGGACAACGTGGGACAACGTGGGACAACGTGGGACAACGTGGGACAACGTGGGACACCGTTGGACATCGTTGGACACCGTGGGACAACGTGGGACAACGTGGGACAACGTGGGACACCGTTGGACACCGTTGGACATCGTTGGACACCGTTGGACACCGTGGGACAACGTGGGACAACGTGGGACAACGTGGGACAACGTGGGACAACGTGGGACAACGTGGGACAACGTGGGACAACGTGGGACAACGTGGGACATCGTGGGACAACGTGGGACAACGTGGGACAACGTGGGACACCGTTGGACACCGTTGGACATCGTTGGACACGGTTGGACACCGTGGGACAACGTGGGACAACGTGGGACAACGTGGGACAACGTGGGACACCGTTGGACAACGTGGGACAACGTGGGACAACGTGGAACAACGTGGGACAACGTGGGACACCGTGGGACACCGTTGGACACCGTTGGACATCGTTGGACACCGTGGGACAACGTGGGAAAACGTGGGACAACGTGGGACAACGTGGGACAACGTGGGACAACGTGGGACATCGTGGGACAACGTGGGCAACGTGGGACAACGTGGGACAACGTGGGACAACGTGGGACACCGCTGGACAACGTGGGACACCGTTGGACATCGTTGGACACCGTGGGACAACGTGGGACAACGTGGGACAACGTGGGACACCGTTGGACACCGTTGGACATCGTTGGACATCGTTGGACATCGTGGGACACCGTTGGACATCGTGGGACAACGTGGGACAACGGGGGACAACGTGGGACAACGTGGGACAACGTGGGACACCGTTGGACATCGTTGGACACGGTTGGACACCGTGGGACAACGTGGGACAACGTGGGACAACGTGGGACAACGTGGGACACCGTTGGACAACGTGGGACAACGTGGGACAACGTGGAACAACGTGGGACAACGTGGGACACCGTGGGACACCGTTGGACACCGTTGGACATCGTTGGACACCGTGGGACAACGTGGGACAACGTGGGACAACGTGGGACATCGTGGGACAACGTGGGACAATGTGGGACAACGTGGGACAACGTGGGACACCGTTG
Source organism: Bombus terrestris (assembly GCF_910591885.1). Classification (NCBI taxonomy): domain Eukaryota; kingdom Metazoa; phylum Arthropoda; class Insecta; order Hymenoptera; family Apidae; genus Bombus; species Bombus terrestris. Next base: position 297,853 of record NW_025963571.1, on the reverse strand, counting down.
GACACCGTGGGACACCGTTGGACACCGTTGGACATCGTTGGACACCGTGGGACAACGTGGGACAACGTGGGACAACGTGGGACAACGTGGGACAACGTGGGACAACGTGGGACACCGTTGGACACCGTTGGACATCGTTGGACACGGTTGGACACCGTGGGACAACGTGGGACAACGTGGGACAACGTGGGACAACGTGGGACACCGTTGGACAACGTGGGACAACGTGGGACAACGTGGAACAACGTGGGACAACGTGGGACACCGTGGGACACCGTTGGACACCGTTGGACATCGTTGGACACCGTGGGACAACGTGGGACAACGTGGGACAACGTGGGACATCGTGGGACAACGTGGGACAACGTGGGACAACGTGGGACAACGTGGGACACCGTTGGACACCGTGGGACACCGTTGGACACCGTTGGACATCGTGGGACACCGTGGGACAACGTGGGACAACGTGGGACAACGTGGGACAACGTGGGACAACGTGGGACAACGTGGGACAACGTGGGACAACGTGGGACATCGTGGGACAACGTGGGACAACGTGGGACAACGTGGGACACCGTTGGACACCGTTGGACATCGTTGGACACGGTTGGACACCGTGGGACAACGTGGGACAACGTGGGACAACGTGGGACAACGTGGGACACCGTTGGACAACGTGGGACAACGTGGGACAACGTGGAACAACGTGGGACAACGTGGGACACCGTGGGACACCGTTGGACACCGTTGGACATCGTTGGACACCGTGGGACAACGTGGGACAACGTGGGACAACGTGGGACATCGTGGGACAACGTGGGACAACGTGGGACAACGTGGGACAACGTGGGACACCGTTGGACACCGTGGGACACCGTTGGACACCGTTGGACATCGTTGGACACCGTGGGACAACGTGGGACAACGTGGGACATCGTGGGACACCGTTGGACATCGTTGGACACCGTGGGACAACGTGGGACAACGTGGGACAACGTGGGACAACGTGGGACACCGTTGGACACCGTTGGACATCGTTGGACACCGTGGGACAACGTGGGACAACGTGGGACAACGTGGGACATCGTGGGACAACGTGGGACAACGTGGGACAACGTGGGACAACGTGGGACACCGTTGGACACCGTGGGACACCGTTGGACACCGTTGGACACCGTGGGACACCGTTGGACACCGCTGGACATCGTTGGACACCGTGGGACAACGTGGGACAACGTGGGACAACGTGGGACATCGTTGGACACCGTGGGACAACGTGGGACAACGTGGGACAACGTGGGACACCGTGGGACAACGTGGGACAACGTGGGACAACGTGGGACAACGTGGGACAACGTGGGACAACGTGGGACACCGTTGGACATCGTTGGACACCGTGGGACAACGTGGGACAACGTGGGACAACGTGGGACACCGTTGGACACCGTTGGACATCGTTGGACACCGTTGGACACCGTGGGACAACGTGGGACAACGTGGGACAACGTGGGACAACGTGGGACAACGTGGGACAACGTGGGACAACGTGTGACAACGTGGGACAACGTGGGACATCGTGGGACAACGTGGGACAACGTGGGACACCGTTGGACACCGTTGGACATCGTTGGACACGGTTGGACACCGTGGGACAACGTGGGACAACGTGGGACAACGTGGGACAACGTGGGACACCGTTGGACAACGTGGGACAACGTGGGACAACGTGGGACAACGTGGGACAACGTGGGACACCGTGGGACACCGTTGGACACCGTTGGACATCGTTGGACACCGTGGGACAACGTGGGACAACGTGGGACAACGTGGGACATCGTGGGACAACGTGGGACAACGTGGGACAACGTGGGACAACGTGGGACACCGTTGGACACCGTGGGACACCGTTGGACACCGTTGGACACCGTGGGACACCGTTGGACACCGCTGGACATCGTTGGACACCGTGGGACAACGTGGGACAACGTGGGACAACGTGGGACAACGTGGGACATCGTTGGACACCGTGGGACAACGTGGGACAACGTGGGACAACGTGGGACAACGTGGGACAACGTGGGACAACGTGGGACAACGTGGGACAACGTGGGACAACGTGGGACAACGTGGGACACCGTTGGACATCGTTGGACACCGTGGGACAACGTGGGACAACGTGGGACAACGTGGGACACCGTTGGACACCGTTGGACATCGTTGGACACCGTTGGACACCGTGGGACAACGTGGGACAACGTGGGACAACGTGGGACAACGTGGGACAACGTGGGACAACGTGGGACAACGTGTGACAACGTGGGACAACGTGGGACATCGTGGGACAACGTGGGACAACGTGGGACACCGTTGGACACCGTTGGACATCGTTGGACACGGTTGGACACCGTGGGACAACGTGGGACAACGTGGGACAACGTGGGACAACGTGGGACACCGTTGGACAACGTGGGACAACGTGGGACAACGTGGGACAACGTGGGACAACGTGGGACACCGTGGGACACCGTTGGACACCGTTGGACATCGTTGGACACCGTGGGACAACGTGGGACAACGTGGGACACCGTTGGACACCGTTGGACATCGTTGGACATCGTTGGACATAGTGGGACACCGTTGGACATCGTTGGACATCGTTGGACACCGTTGGACATCGTTGGACATCGTTGGACATCGTTGGACACCGTTGGACACCGTTGGACACCGTTGGACACCGTTGGACATCGGTGGACATCGTGGGACACCGTTGGACACCGTTGGACATCGTTGGACATCGTTGGACACCGTGGGACAACGTGGGACAACGTGGGACAACGTGGGAAACCATGGAACAACGTGGGACAACGTGGGACAACGTGGGAAACCATGGAACAACGTGGGACAACGTGGGACAACGTGGGACAACGTGGGACAACGTGGGACACCGTTGGACATCGTTGGACATCGTTGGACATCGTTGGACAACGTGGGACAACGTGGGACAACGTGGGACAACGTGGAACAACGTGGGACAACGTGGGACACCGTGGGACACCGTTGGACACCGTTGGACATCGTTGGACACCGTGGGACAACGTGGGACAACGTGGGACAACGTGGGACATCGTGGGACAACGTGGGACAATGTGGGACAACGTGGGACAACGTGGGACACCGTTGGACACCGTGGGACACCGTTGGACACCGTTGGACATCGTTGGACACCGTGGGACAACGTGGGACAACGTGGGACAACGTGGGACAACGTGGGACAACGTGGGACAACGTGGGACACCGTTGGACACCGTTGGACATCGTTGGACACGGTTGGACACCGTGGGACAACGTGGGACAACGTGGGACAACGTGGGACAACGTGGGACACCGTTGGACAACGTGGGACAACGTGGGACAACGTGGAACAACGTGGGACAACGTGGGACACCGTGGGACACCGTTGGACACCGTTGGACATCGTTGGACACCGTGGGACAACGTGGGACAACGTGGGACAACGTGGGACATCGTGGGACAACGTGGGACAACGTGGGACAACGTGGGACAACGTGGGACACCGTTGGACACCGTGGGACACCGTTGGACACCGTTGGACATCGTTGGACACCGTGGGACAACGTGGGACAACGTGGGACAACGTGGGACAACGTGGGACAACGTGGGACAACGTGGGACAACGTGGGACAACGTGGGACAACGTGGGACAACGTGGGACATCGTGGGACAACGTGGGACAACGTGGGACAACGTGGGACATCGTGGGACAACGTGGGACAACGTGGGACAACGTGGGACAACGTGGGACACCGTTGGACACCGTGGGACACCGTTGGACACCGTTGGACATCGTTGGACACCGTGGGACAACGTGGGACAACGTGGGACAACGTGGGACAACGTGGGACAACGTGGGACAACGTGGGACAACGTGGGACAACGTGGGACACCGTTGGACATCGTTGGACACGGTTGGACACCGTGGGACAACGTGGGACAACGTGGGACAACGTGGGACAACGTGGGACACCGTTGGACAACGTGGGACAACGTGGGACACCGTTGGACACCGTTGGACATCGTTGGACACCGTGGGACAACGTGGGACAACGTGGGACATCGTGGGACACCGTTGGACATCGTTGGACACCGTGGGACAACGTGGGACAACGTGGGACAACGTGGGACAACGTGGGACACCGTTGGACACCGTTGGACATCGTTGGACACCGTGGGACAACGTGGGACAACGTGGGACAACGTGGGACATCGTGGGACAACGTGGGACAACGTGGGACAACGTGGGACAACGTGGGACACCGTTGGACACCGTGGGACACCGTTGGACACCGTTGGACACCGTGGGACACCGTTGGACACCGCTGGACATCGTTGGACACCGTGGGACAACGTGGGACAACGTGGGACAACGTGGGACATCGTTGGACACCGTGGGACAACGTGGGACAACGTGGGACAACGTGGGACAACGTGGGACAACGTGGGACAACGTGGGACAACGTGGGACAACGTGGGACAACGTGGGACAACGTGGGACACCGTTGGACATCGTTGGACACCGTGGGACAACGTGGGACAACGTGGGACAACGTGGGACACCGTTGGACACCGTTGGACATCGTTGGACACCGTTGGACACCGTGGGACAACGTGGGACAACGTGGGACAACGTGGGACAACGTGGGACAACGTGGGACAACGTGGGACAACGTGTGACAACGTGGGACAACGTGGGACATCGTGGGACAACGTGGGACAACGTGGGACACCGTTGGACACCGTTGGACATCGTTGGACACGGTTGGACACCGTGGGACAACGTGGGACAACGTGGGACAACGTGGGACAACGTGGGACACCGTTGGACAACGTGGGACAACGTGGGACAACGTGGGACAACGTGGGACAACGTGGGACACCGTGGGACACCGTTGGACACCGTTGGACATCGTTGGACACCGTGGGACAACGTGGGACAACGTGGGACAACGTGGGACATCGTGGGACAACGTGGGACAACGTGGGACAACGTGGGACAACGTGGGACACCGTTGGACACCGTGGGACACCGTTGGACACCGTTGGACACCGTGGGACACCGTTGGACACCGCTGGACATCGTTGGACACCGTGGGACAACGTGGGACAACGTGGGACAACGTGGGACAACGTGGGACATCGTTGGACACCGTGGGACAACGTGGGACAACGTGGGACAACGTGGGACAACGTGGGACAACGTGGGACAACGTGGGACAACGTGGGACAACGTGGGACAACGTGGGACAACGTGGGACACCGTTGGACATCGTTGGACACCGTGGGACAACGTGGGACAACGTGGGACAACGTGGGACACCGTTGGACACCGTTGGACATCGTTGGACACCGTTGGACACCGTGGGACAACGTGGGACAACGTGGGACAACGTGGGACAACGTGGGACAACGTGGGACAACGTGGGACAACGTGTGACAACGTGGGACAACGTGGGACATCGTGGGACAACGTGGGACAACGTGGGACACCGTTGGACACCGTTGGACATCGTCGCACACGGTTGGACACCGTGGGACAACGTGGGACAACGTGGGACAACGTGGGACAACGTGGGACACCGTTGGACAACGTGGGACAACGTGGGACAACGTGGGACAACGTGGGACAACGTGGGACACCGTGGGACACCGTTGGACACCGTTGGACATCGTTGGACACCGTGGGACAACGTGGGACAACGTGGGACACCGTTGGACACCGTTGGACATCGTTGGACATCGTTGGACATCGTGGGACACCGTTGGACATCGTTGGACATCGTTGGACACCGTTGGACATCGTTGGACATCGTTGGACATCGTTGGACACCGTTGGACACCGTTGGACACCGTTGGACACCGTTGGACATCGGTGGACATCGTGGGACACCGTTGGACACCGTTGGACATCGTTGGACATCGTTGGACACCGTGGGACAACGTGGGACAACGTGGGACAACGTGGGAAACCATGGAACAACGTGGGACAACGTGGGACAACGTGGGAAACCATGGAACAACGTGGGACAACGTGGGACAACGTGGGACAACGTGGGACAACGTGGGACACCGTTGGACATCGTTGGACACCGTGGGACACCGTGGGACAACGTGGGACACCGTTGGACACCGTTGGACATCGTTGGACATCGTTGGACACCGTTGGACACCGTTGGACACCGTTGGACACCGTGGGACAACGTGGGACAACGTGGGACAACGTGGGACAACGTGGGACAACGTGGGACAACGTGGGACACCGTTGGACATCGTTGGACATCGTTGGACATCGTTGGACAACGTGGGACAACGTGGGACAACGTGGGACACCGTTGGAAAACGTGGGACAACGTGGGACAACGTGGGACACCGTTGGACACCGTTGGACATCGTTGGACACCGTGGGACAACGTGGGACAACGTGGGACAACGTGGGACACCGTTGGACATCGTTGGACACCGTGGGACAACGTGGGACAACGTGGGACACCGTTGGACACCGTTGGACATCGTTGGACATCGTTGGACACCGTTGGACACCGTTGGACACCGTTGGACACCGTGGGACAACGTGGGACAACGTGGGACAACGTGGGACAACGTGGGACAACGTGGGACAACGTGGGACAACGTGGGACAACGTGGGACAACGTGGGACAACGTGGGACATCGTGGGACAACGTGGGACAACGTGGGACAACGTGGGACAACGTGGGACAACGTGGGACAACGTGGGACAACGTGGGACAACGTGGGACAACGTGGGACAACGTGGGACACCGTTGGACAACGTGGGACACCGTTGGACATCGTTGGACACCGTGGGACAACGTTGGACAACGTGGGACAACGTGGGACACCGTTGGACACCGTTGGACATCGTTGGGCATCGTTGGACATCGTGGGACACCGTTGGACATCGTTGGACACCGTTGGACATCGTTGGACACCGTGGGACAACGTGGGACAACGTGGGACAACGTGGGACACCGTTGGACATCGTTGGACACCGTTGGACATCGTTGGACACCGTGGGACACCGTTGGACACCGTTGGACACCGTTGGACACCGTGGGACAACGTGGGACAACGTGGGACAACGTGGGACAACGTGGGACAACGTGGGACAGCGCTGGACAACGTGGGACACCGTTGGACATCGTTGGACACCGTGGGACAACGTGGAACAACGTGGGACAACGTGGGACACCGTTGGACACCGTTGGACATCGTTGGACATCGTTGGACAACGTGGGACAACGTGGGACATCGTTGGACACCGTGGGACAACGTGGGACAACGTGGGACAACGTGGGACAACGTGGGACAACGTGGGACAACGTGGGACAACGTGGGACAACGTGGGACAACGTGGGACAACGTGGGACAACGTGGGACAACGTGGGACACCGTTGGACACCGTTGGACATCGTTGGACATCGTTGGACATCGTGGGACACCGTTGGACATCGTTGGACATCGTTGGACACCGTTGGACATCGTTGGACATCGTTGGACATCGTTGGACACCGTTGGACACCGTTGGACACCGTTGGACACCGTTGGACATCGGTGGACATCGTGGGACACCGTTGGACACCGTTGGACATCGTTGGACATCGTTGGACACCGTGGGACAACGTGGGACAACGTGGGACAACGTGGGAAACCATGGAACAACGTGGGACAACGTGGGACAACGTGGGACAACGTGGGACAACGTGGGACACCGTTGGACATCGTTGGACATCGTTGGACATCGTTGGACAACGTGGGACAACGTGGGACAACGTGGGAAACCATGGAACAACGTGGGACAACGTGGGACAACGTGGGACAACGTGGGACACCGTTGGACATCGTTGGACACCGTGGGACAACGTGGGACAACGTGGGACACCGTTGGACACCGTTGGACATCGTTGGACATCGTTGGACACCGTTGGACACCGTTGGACACCGTTGGACACCGTGGGACAACGTGGGACAACGTGGGACAACGTGGGACAACGTGGGACAACGTGGGACAACATGGGACAACGTGGGACAACGTGGGACACCGTTGGACATCGTTGGACACCGTTGGACATCGTTGGACAACGTGGGACACCGTTGGACACCGTTGGACATCGTTGGACATCGTTGGACACCGTTGGACACCGTTGGACACCGTTGGACACCGTGGGACAACGTGGGACAACGTGGGACAACGTGGGACAACGTGGGACAACGTGGGACAACGTGGGACACCGTTGGACATCGTTGGACATCGTTGGACATCGTTGGACAACGTGGGACAACGTGGGACAACGTGGGACACCGTTGGAAAACGTGGGACAACGTGGGAGAACGTGGGACACCGTTGGACACCGTTGGACATCGTTGGACACCGTGGGACAACGTGGGACAACGTGGGACAACGTGGGACACCGTTGGACATCGTTGGACACCGTGGGACAACGTGGGACAACGTGGGACACCGTTGGACACCGTTGGACATCGTTGGACATCGTTGGACACCGTTGGACACCGTTGGACACCGTTGGACACCGTGGGACAACGTGGGACAACGTGGGACAACGTGGGACAACGTGGGACAACGTGGGACAACGTGGGACAACGTGGGACACCGTTGGACATCGTTGGACACCGTTGGACATCGTTGGACACCGTGGGACACCGTTGGACACCGTTGGACACCGTTGGACAGCGTGGGACAACGTGGGACAACGTGGGACAACGTGGGACAACGTGGGACAACGTGGGACAGCGCGGGACAACGTGGGACACCGTTGGACATCGTTGGACACCGTGGGACAACGTGGGACAACGTGGGACAACGTGGGACACCGTTGGACACCGTTGGACATCGTTGGACATCGTTGGACATCGGTGGACATCGTGGGACACCGTTGGACACCGTTGGACATCGTTGGACACCGTGGGACAACGTGGGACAACGTGGGACAACGTGGGACAACGTGGGACACCGTTGGACAACGTGGGACAACGTGGGACAACGTGGGACACCGTTGGACGCCGTGGGACACCGTTGGACAACGTGGGACAACGTGGGACAACGTGGGACAACGTGGGACACCGTTGGACACCGTGGGACACCGTTGGACACCGTTGGACATCGTTGGACACCGTGGGACAACGTGGGACAACGTGGGACAACGTGGGAAACCATGGAACAACGTGGGACAACGTGGGACAACGTGGGACAACGTGGGACAACGTGGGACACCGTTGGACATCGTTGGACACCGTGGGACAACGTGGGACAACGTGGGACACCGTTGGACACCGTTGGACATCGTTGGACATCGTTGGACACCGTTGGACACCGTTGGACACCGTTGGACACCGTGGGACAACGTGGGACAACGTGGGACAACGTGGGACAACGTGGGACAACGTGGGACAACGTGGGACAACGTGGGACAACGTGGGACAACGTGGGACAACGTGGGACAACGTGGGACATAGTGGGACAACGTGGGACAACGTGGGACAACGTGGGACAATGTGGGACAACGTGGGACAACGTGGGACAACGTGGGACAACGTGGGACAACGTGGGACATCGTGGGACAACGTGGGACAACGTGGGACAACGTGGGACAACGTGGGACAACGTGGGACACCGTTGGACAACGTGGGACACCGTTGGACATCGTTGGACACCGTGGGACAACGTTGGACAACGTGGGACAACGTGGGACAACGTGGGACAACGTGGGACACCGTTGGACACCGTTGGACATCGTTGGACACCGTTGGACAACGTGGGACAACGTGGGACAACGTGGGACACCGTTGGACATCGTTGGACACCGTTGGACATCGTTGGACACCGTGGGACACCGTTGGACACCGTTGGACACCGTTGGACATCGGTGGACATCGTGGGACACCGTTGGACACCGTTGGACATCGTTGGACATCGTTGGACATCGGTGGACATCGTGGGACACCGTTGGACACCGTTGGACATCGTTGGACACCGTTGGACACCGTGGGACAACGTGGGACAACGTGGGACAACGTGGGACACCGTTGGACACCGTGGGACACCGTTGGACAACGTGGGACAACGTGGGACAACGTGGGACAACGTGGGACACCGTTGGACACAGTGGGACACCGTTGGACACCGTTGGACATCGTTGGACACCGTGGGACAACGTGGGACAACGTGGGACAACGTGGGAAACCATGGAACAACGTGGGACAACGTGGGACAACGTGGGACAACGTGGGACAACGTGGGACACCGTTGGACACCGTTGGACACCGTGGGACAACGTGGGACAACGTGGGACACCGTTGGACACCGTTGGACATCGTTGGACATCGTTGGACACCGTTGGACACCGTTGGACACCGTTGGACACCGTGGGACAACGTGGGACAACGTGGGACAACGTGGGACAACGTGGGACAACGTGGGACAACGTGGGACAACGTCGGACAACGTGGGACAACGTGGGACAACGTGGGACAACGTGGGACAACGTGGGACATCGTGGGACAACGTGGGACAACGTGGGACAACGTGGGACAATGTGGGACAACGTGGGACAACGTGGGACAACGTGGGACAACTTGGGACAACGTGGGACATCGTGGGACAACGTGGGACAACGTGGGACAACGTGGGACAACGTGGGACAACGTGGGACACCGTTGGACAACGTGGGACACCGTTGGACATCGTTGGACAACGTGGGACATCGTGGGACAACGTGGGACAACGTGGGACAACGTGGGACAATGTGGGACAACGTTGGACAACGTGGGACAACGTGGGACACCGTTGGACACCGTTGGACATCGTTGGACATCGTTGGACATCGTGGGACACCGTTGGACATCGTTGGACACCGTTGGACATCGTTGGACACCGTGGGACAACGTGGGACAACGTGGGACAACGTGGGACACCGTTGGACATCGTTGGACACCGTTGGACATCGTTGGACACCGTGGGACACCGTTGGACACCGTTGGACACCGTTGGACATCGGTGGACATCGTGGGACACCGTTGGACACCGTTGGACATCGTTGGACACCGTTGGACACCGTGGGACAACGTGGGACAACGTGGGACAACGTGGGACAACGTGGGACAACGTGGGACAACGTGGGACAACGTGGGACAACGTGGGACAACGTGGGACAACGTGGGACAACGTGGGACACCGTTGGACACCGTGGGACAACGTGGGACAACGTGGGACAACGTGGGACAACGTGGGACACCGCTGGACAACGTGGGACACCGTTGGACATCGTTGGACACCGTGGGACAACGTGGGACAACGTGGGACAACGTGGGACAGCGTGGGACAACGTGGGACAACGTAGGACAACGTGGGACAACGTGGGACACCGTTGGACATCGTTGGACAACGTGGGACATCGTGGGACAACGTGGGACAACGTGGGACAACGTGGGACAACGTGGGACAACGTGGGACAACGTGGGACAACGTGGGACAACGTGGGACAACGTGGGACAACGTGGGACAACGTGGGACAACGTGGGACAACGTGGGACATCGTGGGACAACGTGGGACACCGTTGGACATCGTTGGACAACGTGGGACAACGTGGGACAGCGTGGGACAACGTGGGACAACGTAGGACAACGTGGGACAACGTGGGACACCGTTGGACATCGTTGGACAACGTGGGACATCGTTGGACACCGTGGGACAACGTGGGACAACGTTGGACAACGTGGGACACCGTTGGACACCGTTGGACATCGTTGGACATCGTTGGACACCGTTGGACACCGTTGGACACCGTTGGACACCGTGGGACAACGTGGGACAACGTGGGACAACGTGGGACAACGTGGGACAACGTGGGACAACGTGGGACAACGTGGGACAACGTGGGACAACGTGGGACAACGTGGGACAACGTGGGACAACGTGGGACAACGTGGGACATCGTGGGACAAATTGGGACAACGTGGGACAACGTGGGACAACGTGGGACAACGTGGGACAACGTGGGACAACGTGGGACAACGTGGGACAACGTGGGACAACGTGGGACATCGTGGGACAAAGTGGGACAACGTGGGACAACGTGGGACAACGTGGGACAACGTGGGACAACGTGGGACAACGTGGGACATCGTGGGACAACGTGGGACAACGTGGGACAACGTGGGACAACGTGGGACAACGTGGGACACCGTTGGACAACGTGGGACACCGTTGGACATCGTTGGACACCGTGGGACAACGTTGGACAACGTGGGACAACGTGGGACACCGTTGGACACCGTTGGACATCGTTGGACATCGGTGGACATCGTGGGACACCGTTGGACACCGTTGGACACCGTTGGACACCGTTGGACATCGTTGGACACCGTTGGACACCGTTGGACACCGTTGGACATCGGTGGACATCGTGGGACACCGTTGGACACCGTTGGACATCGTTGGACACCGTTGGACACCGTGGGACAACGTGGGACAACGTGGGACACCGTGGGACAACGTGGGACAACGTGGGACAACGTGGGACAACGTGGGACAACGTGGGACACCGTTGGACATCGTTGGACAACGTGGGACAACGTGGGACAGCGTGGGACAACGTGGGACAACGTAGGACAACGTGGGACAACGTGGGACACCGTTGGACATCGTTGGACAACGTGGGACATCGTGGGACAACGTGGGACAACGTGGGACAACGTGGGACAACGTGGGACACCGTTGGACACCGTGGGACACCGTTGGACACCGTTGGACACCGTGGGACACCGTTGGACACAGCTGGACATCGTTGGACACCGTGGGACAACGTGGGACAACGTGGGACAACGTGGGACAACGTGGGACAACGTGGGACACCGTTGGACATCGTTGGACACCGTGGGACAACGTGGGACAACGTGGGACAACGTGGGACACCGTTGGACACCGTTGGACATCGTTGGACATCGTTGGACATCGTGGGACACCGTTGGACATCGTTGGACATCGTTGGACACCGTTGGACATCGTTGGACATCGTTGGACGTCGTTGGACACCGTTGGACACCGTTGGACACCGTTGGACACCGTTGGACATCGGTGGACATCGTGGGACACCGTTGGACACCGTTGGACATCGTTGGACACCGTTGGACACCGTGGGACAACGTGGGACAACGTGGGACAACGTGGGACAACGTAGGACAACGTGGGACAACGTGGGACAACGTGGGACACCGTTGGACACCGTGGGACACCGTTGGACAACGTGGGACAACGTGGGACAACGTGGGACAACGTGGGACACCGTTGGACACCGTGGGACACCGTTGGACACCGTTGGACATCGTTGGACACCGTGGGACAACGTGGGACAACGTGGGACAACGTGGGAAACCATGGAACAACGTGGGACAACGTGGGACAACGTGGGACAACGTGGGACAACGTGGGACACCGTTGGACATCGTTGGACACCGTGGGACAACGTTGGACAACGTGGGACACCGTTGGACACCGTTGGACATCGTTGGACATCGTTGGACACCGTTGGACACCGTTGGACACCGTGGGACACCGTGGGACAACGTGGGACAACGTGGGACAACGTGGGACAACGTGGGACAACGTGGGACAACGTGGGACAACGTGGGACAACGTGGGACAACGTGGGACAACGTGGGACAACGTGGGACAACGTGGGACATCGTGGGACAAATTGGGACAACGTGGGACAACGTGGGACAATGTGGGACAACGTGGGACAACGTGGGACAACGTGGGACAACGTGGGACAACGTGGGACAACGTGGGACATCGTGGGACAAAGTGGGACAACGTGGGACAACGTGGGACAACGTGGGACAACGTGGGACAACGTGGGACAACGTGGGACATCGTGGGACAACGTGGGACAACGTGGGACAACGTGGGACAACGTGGGACACCGTTGGACATCGTTGGACAACGTGGGACAACGTGGGACAGCGTGGGACAACGTGGGACAACGTAGGACAACGTGGGACAACGTGGGACACCGTTGGACATCGTTGGACAACGTGGGACATCGTGGGACAACGTGGGACAACGTGGGACAACGTGGGACAACGTGGGACACCGTTGGACACCGTGGGACACCGTTGGACACCGTTGGACACCGTGGGACACCGTTGGACACAGCTGGACATCGTTGGACACCGTGGGACAACGTGGGACAACGTGGGACAACGTGGGACAACGTGGGACAACGTGGGACACCGTTGGACATCGTTGGACACCGTGGGACAACGTGGGACAACGTGGGACAACGTGGGACACCGTTGGACACCGTTGGACATCGTTGGACATCGTTGGACATCGTGGGACACCGTTGGACATCGTTGGACATCGTTGGACACCGTTGGACATCGTTGGACATCGTTGGACGTCGTTGGACACCGTTGGACACCGTTGGACACCGTTGGACACCGTTGGACATCGGTGGACATCGTGGGACACCGTTGGACACCGTTGGACATCGTTGGACACCGTTGGACACCGTGGGACAACGTGGGACAACGTGGGACAACGTGGGACAACGTAGGACAACGTGGGACAACGTGGGACAACGTGGGACACCGTTGGACACCGTGGGACACCGTTGGACAACGTGGGACAACGTGGGACAACGTGGGACAACGTGGGACACCGTTGGACACCGTGGGACACCGTTGGACACCGTTGGACATCGTTGGACACCGTGGGACAACGTGGGACAACGTGGGACAACGTGGGAAACCATGGAACAACGTGGGACAACGTGGGACAACGTGGGACAACGTGGGACAACGTGGGACACCGTTGGACATCGTTGGACACCGTGGGACAACGTTGGACAACGTGGGACACCGTTGGACACCGTTGGACATCGTTGGACATCGTTGGACACCGTTGGACACCGTTGGACACCGTTGGACACCGTGGGACAACGTGGGACAACGTGGGACAACGTGGGACAACGTGGGACAACGTGGGACAACGTGGGACAACGTGGGACAACGTGGGACAACGTGGGACAACGTGGGACAACGTGGGACAACGTGGGACATCGTGGGACAAATTGGGACAACGTGGGACAACGTGGGACAATGTGGGACAACGTGGGACAACGTGGGACAACGTGGGACAACGTGGGACAACGTGGGACAACGTGGGACATCGTGGGACAAAGTGGGACAACGTGGGACAACGTGGGACAACGTGGGACAACGTGGGACAACGTGGGACAACGTGGGACATCGTGGGACAACGTGGGACAACGTGGGACAACGTGGGACAACGTGGGACAACGTGGGACACCGTTGGACAACGTGGGACACCGTTGGACATCGTTGGACACCGTGGGACAACGTTGGACAACGTGGGACAACGTGGGACACCGTTGGACACCGTTGGACATCGTTGGACATCGGTGGACATCGTGGGACACCGTTGGACACCGTTGGACATCGTTGGACACCGTTGGACATCGTTGGACACCGTTGGACACCGTTGGACACCGTTGGACATCGGTGGACATCGTGGGACACCGTTGGACACCGTTGGACATCGTTGGACACCGTTGGACACCGTGGGACAACGTGGGACAACGTGGGACACCGTGGGACAACGTGGGACAACGTGGGACAACGTGGGACAACGTGGGACAACGTGGGACAACGCGGGACACCGTTGGACACCGTGGGACAACGTGGGACAACGTGGGACAACGTGGGACAACGTGGGACACCGCTGGACAACGTGGGACACCGTTGGACATCGTTGGACACCGTGGGACAACGTGGGACAACGTGGGACAACGTGGGACACCGTTGGACAACGTGGGACACCGTTGGACATCGTTGGACACCGTGGGACAACGTGGGACAACGTGGGACAACGTGGGACACCGTTGGACACCGTTGGACATCGTTGGACATCGTTGGACACCGTTGGACACCGTGGGACAACGTGGGACAACGTGGGACAACGTGGGACAACGTGGGACAACGTGGGACAACGTGGGACAACGTGTGACAACGTGGGACAACGTGGGACATCGTGGGACAACGTGGGACAACGTGGGACACCGTTGGACACCGTTGGACATCGTTGGACACGGTTGGACACCGTGGGACAACGTGGGACAACGTGGGACAACGTGGGACAACGTGGGACACCGTTGGACAACGTGGGACAACGTGGGACAACGTGGGACAACGTGGGACAACGTGGGACACCGTGGGACACCGTTGGACACCGTTGGACATCGTTGGACACCGTGGGACAACGTGGGACAACGTGGGACAACGTGGGACATCGTGGGACAACGTGGGACAACGTGGGACAACGTGGGACAACGTGGGACACCGTTGGACACCGTGGGACACCGTTGGACACCGTTGGACACCGTTGGACACCGTTGGACACCGCTGGACATCGTTGGACACCGTGGGACAACGTGGGACAACGTGGGACAACGTGGGACAACGTGGGACATCGTTGGACACCGTGGGACAACGTGGGACAACGTGGGACAACGTGGGACAACGTGGGACAACGTGGGACATCGTTGGACACCGTTGGACACCGTTGGACACCGTTGGACACCGTGGGACAACGTGGGACAACGTGGGACAACGTGGGACATCGTTGGACATCGTTGGACACCGTTGGACACCGTTGGACACCGTTGGACACCGTGGGACAACGTGGGACAACGTGGGACAACGTGGGACAACGTGGGACAACGTGGGACAACGTGGGACAACGTGGGACAACGTGGGACAACGTGGGACAACGTGGGACAACGTGGGACAACGTGGGACATCGTGGGACAAATTGGGACAACGTGGGACAACGTGGGACAATGTGGGACAACGTGGGACAACGTGGGACAACGTGGGACAACGTGGGACAACGTGGGACATCGTGGGACAAAGTGGGACAACGTGGGACAACGTGGGACAACGTGGGACAACGTGGGACAACGTGGGACATCGTGGGACAACGTGGGACAACGTGGGACAACGTGGGACAACGTGGGACAACGTGGGACACCGTTGGACAACGTGGGACACCGTTGGACATCGTTGGACACCGTGGGACAACGTTGGACAACGTGGGACAACGTGGGACACCGTTGGACACCGTTGGACATCGTTGGACATCGGTGGACATCGTGGGACACCGTTGGACACCGTTGGACATCGTTGGACACCGTTGGACATCGTTGGACACCGTGGGACACCGTTGGACACCGTTGGACACCGTTGGACATCGGTGGACATCGTGGGACACCGTTGGACACCGTTGGACATCGTTGGACACCGTTGGACACCGTGGGACAACGTGGGACAACGTGGGACACCGTGGGACAACGTGGGACAACGTGGGACAACGTGGGACAACGTGGGACAACGTGGGACAACGTGGGACACCGTTGGACACCGTGGGACAACGTGGGACAACGTGGGACAACGTGGGACAACGTGGGACACCGCTGGACAACGTGGGACACCGTTGGACATCGTTGGACACCGTGGGACAACGTGGGACAACGTGGGACAACGTGGGACACCGTTGGACAACGTGGGACACCGTTGGACATCGTTGGACACCGTGGGACAACGTGGGACAACGTGGGACAACGTGGGACACCGTTGGACACCGTTGGACATCGTTGGACATCGTTGGACACCGTTGGACACCGTGGGACAACGTGGGACAACGTGGGACAACGTGGGACAACGTGGGACAACGTGGGACAACGTGGGACAACGTGTGACAACGTGGGACAACGTGGGACATCGTGGGACAACGTGGGACAACGTGGGACACCGTTGGACACCGTTGGACATCGTTGGACACGGTTGGACACCGTGGGACAACGTGGGACAACGTGGGACAACGTGGGACAACGTGGGACACCGTTGGACAACGTGGGACAACGTGGGACAACGTGGGACAACGTGGGACAACGTGGGACACCGTGGGACACCGTTGGACACCGTTGGACATCGTGGGACACCGTGGGACAACGTGGGACAACGTGGGACAACGTGGGACATCGTGGGACAACGTGGGACAACGTGGGACAACGTGGGACAACGTGGGACACCGTTGGACACCGTGGGACACCGTTGGACACCGTTGGACACCGTGGGACACCGTTGGACACCGCTGGACATCGTTGGACACCGTGGGACAACGTGGGACAACGTGGGACAACGTGGGACAACGTGGGACATCGTTGGACACCGTGGGACAACGTGGGACAACGTGGGACAACGTGGGACAACGTGGGACAACGTGGGACAACGTGGGACAACGTGGGACAACGTGGGACAACGTGGGACAACGTGGGACAACGTGGGACAACGTGGGACACCGTTGGACACCGTTGGACATCGTTGGACATCGTTGGACATCGTGGGACACCGTTGGACATCGTTGGACATCGTTGGACACCGTTGGACATCGTTGGACATCGTTGGACATCGTTGGACACCGTTGGACACCGTTGGACACCGTTGGACACCGTTGGACATCGGTGGACATCGTGGGACACCGTTGGACACCGTTGGACATCGTTGGACATCGTTGGACACCGTGGGACAACGTGGGACAACGTGGGACAACGTGGGAAACCATGGAACAACGTGGGACAACGTGGGACAACGTGGGAAACCATGGAACAACGTGGGACAACGTGGGACAACGTGGGACAACGTGGGACAACGTGGGACAACGTGGGACACCGTTGGACATCGTTGGACACCGTGGGACAACGTGGGACAACGTGGGACACCGTTGGACACCGTTGGACATCGTTGGACATCGTTGGACACCGTTGGACACCGTTGGACACCGTTGGACACCGTGGGACAACGTGGGACAACGTGGGACAACGTGGGACAACGTGGGACAACGTGGGACAACGTGGGACACCGTTGGACATCGTTGGACATCGTTGGACATCGTTGGACAACGTGGGACAACGTGGGACAACGTGGGACACCGTTGGAAAACGTGGGACAACGTGGGACACCGTTGGACACCGTTGGACATCGTTGGACACCGTGGGACAACGTGGGACAACGTGGGACAACGTGGGACACCGTTGGACATCGTTGGACACCGTGGGACAACGTGGGACAACGTGGGACACCGTTGGACACCGTTGGACATCGTTGGACATCGTTGGACACCGTTGGACACCGTTGGACACCGTTGGACACCGTGGGACAACGTGGGACAACGTGGGACAACGTGGGACAACGTGGGACAACGTGGGACAACGTGGGACAACGTGGGACAACGTGGGACAACGTGGGACAACGTGGGACATCGTGGGACAACGTGGGACAACGTGGGACAACGTGGGACAACGTGGGACAACGTGGGACAACGTGGGACAACGTGGGACAACGTGGGACAACGTGGGACAACGTGGGACAACGTGGGACACCGTTGGACAACGTGGGACACCGTTGGACATCGTTGGACACCGTGGGACAACGTTGGACAACGTGGGACAACGTGGGACACCGTTGGACACCGTTGGACATCGTTGGGCATCGTTGGACATCGTGGGACACCGTTGGACATCGTTGGACACCGTTGGACATCGTTGGACACCGTGGGACAACGTGGGACAACGTGGGACAACGTGGGACACCGTTGGACATCGTTGGACACCGTTGGACATCGTTGGACACCGTGGGACACCGTTGCACACCGTTGGACACCGTTGGATACCGTGGGACAACGTGGGACAACGTGGGACAACGTGGGACAACGTGGGACAACGTGGGACAGCGCTGGACAACGTGGGACACCGTTGGACATCGTTGGACACCGTGGGACAACGTGGGACAACGTGGGACAACGTGGGACACCGTTGGACACCGTTGGACATCGTTGGACATCGTTGGACATCGGTGGACATCGTGGGACACCGTTGGACACCGTTGGACATCGTTGGACACCGTTGGACACCGTGGGACACCGTTGGACACCGTTGGACACCGTGGGACACCGTTGGACACCGCTGGACATCGTTGGACACCGTGGGACAACGTGGGACAACGTGGGACAACGTGGGACAACGTGGGACAACGTGGGACATCGTTGGACACCGTGGGACAACGTGGGACAACGTGGGACAACGTGGGACAACGTGGGACAACGTGGGACAACGTGGGACAACGTGGGACAACGTGGGACAACGTGGGACAACGTGGGACACCGTTGGACACCGTTGGACATCGTTGGACATCGTTGGACATCGTGGGACACCGTTGGACATCGTTGGACATCGTTGGACACCGTTGGACATCGTTGGACATCGTTGGACATCGTTGGACACCGTTGGACACCGTTGGACACCGTTGGACACCGTTGGACATCGGTGGACATCGTGGGACACCGTTGGACACCGTTGGACATCGTTGGACATCGTTGGACACCGTGGGACAACGTGGGACAACGTGGGACAACGTGGGAAACCATGGAACAACGTGGGACAACGTGGGACAACGTGGGACAACGTGGGACAACGTGGGACACCCTTGGACATCGTTGGACATCGTTGGACATCGTTGGACAACGTGGGACAACGTGGGACAACGTGGGAAACCATGGAACAACGTGGGACAACGTGGGACAACGTGGGACAACGTGGGACAACGTGGGACACCGTTGGACATCGTTGGACACCGTGGGACAACGTGGGACAACGTGGGACACCGTTGGACACCGTTGGACATCGTTGGACATCGTTGGACACCGTTGGACACCGTTGGACACCGTTGGACACCGTGGGACAACGTGGGACAACGTGGGACAACGTGGGACAACGTGGGACAACGTGGGACTACATGGGACAACGTGGGACAACGTGGGACACCGTTGGACATCGTTGGACACCGTTGGACATCGTTGGACAACGTGGGACACCGTTGGACACCGTTGGACATCGTTGGACATCGTTGGACACCGTTGGACACCGTTGGACACCGTTGGACACCGTGGGACAACGTGGGACACCGTTGGACACCGTTGGACATCGTTGGACATCGGTGGACATCGTGGGACACCGTTGGACACCGTTGGACATCGTTGGACACCGTTGGACATCGTTGGACACCGTGGGACACCGTTGGACACCGTTGGACACCGTTGGACATCGGTGGACATCGTGGGACACCGTTGGACACCGTTGGACATCGTTGGACACCGTTGGACACCGTGGGACAACGTGGGACAACGTGGGACACCGTGGGACAACGTGGGACAACGTGGGACAACGTGGGACAACGTGGGACAACGTGGGACAACGTGGGACACCGTTGGACACCGTGGGACAACGTGGGACAACGTGGGACAACGTGGGACAACGTGGGACACCGCTGGACAACGTGGGACACCGTTGGACATCGTTGGACACCGTGGGACAACGTGGGACAACGTGGGACAACGTGGGACACCGTTGGACAACGTGGGACAACGTGGGACACCGTTGGACACCGTTGGACATCGTTGGACACCGTGGGACAACGTGGGACAACGTGGGACAACGTGGGACACCGTTGGACATCGTTGGACACCGTGGGACAACGTGGGACAACGTGGGACACCGTTGGACACCGTTGGACATCGTTGGACATCGTTGGACACCGTTGGACACCGTTGGACACCGTTGGACACCGTGGGACAACGTGGGACAACGTGGGACAACGTGGGACAACGTGGGACAACGTGGGACAACGTGGGACAACGTGGGACAACGTGGGACAACGTGGGACAACGTGGGACATCGTGGGACAACGTGGGACAACGTGGGACAACGTGGGACAACGTGGGACAACGTGGGACAACGTGGGACAACGTGGGACAACGTGGGACAACGTGGGACAACGTGGGACAACGTGGGACACCGTTGGACAACGTGGGACACCGTTGGACATCGTTGGACACCGTGGGACAACGTTGGACAACGTGGGACAACGTGGGACACCGTTGGACACCGTTGGACATCGTTGGGCATCGTTGGACATCGTGGGACACCGTTGGACATCGTTGGACACCGTTGGACATCGTTGGACACCGTGGGACAACGTGGGACAACGTGGGACAACGTGGGACACCGTTGGACATCGTTGGACACCGTTGGACATCGTTGGACACCGTGGGACACCGTTGGACACCGTTGGACACCGTTGGATACCGTGGGACAACGTGGGACAACGTGGGACAACGTGGGACAACGTGGGACAACGTGGGACAGCGCTGGACAACGTGGGACAACGTGGGACAACGTGGGACAACGTGGGACACCGTTGGACATCGTTGGACATCGTTGGACAACGTGGGACAACGTGGGACAACGTGGGACAACGTGGGAAACCATGGAACAACGTGGGACAACGTGGGACAACGTGGGACAACGTGGGACAACGTGGGACACCGTTGGACATCGTTGGACACCGTGGGACAACGTGGGACAACGTGGGACACCGTTGGACACCGTTGGACATCGTTGGACATCGTTGGACACCGTTGGACACCGTTGGACACCGTTGGACACCGTGGGACAACGTGGGACAACGTGGGACAACGTGGGACAACGTGGGACAACGTGGGACAACATGGGACAACGTGGGACAACGTGGGACACCGTTGGACATCGTTGGACACCGTTGGACATCGTTGGACAACGTGGGACACCGTTGGACACCGTTGGACATCGTTGGACATCGTTGGACACCGTTGGACACCGTTGGACACCGTTGGACACCGTGGGACAACGTGGGACAACGTGGGACAACGTGGGACAACGTGGGACAACGTGGGACACCGTTGGACATCGTTGGACATCGTTGGACATCGTTGGACAACGTGGGACAACGTGGGACAACGTGGGACACCGTTGGAAAACGTGGGACAACGTGGGAGAACGTGGGACACCGTTGGACACCGTTGGACATCGTTGGACACCGTGGGACAACGTGGGACAACGTGGGACAACGTTGGACACCGTTGGACATCGTTGGACACCGTGGGACAACGTGGGACAACGTGGGACACCGTTGGACACCGTTGGACATCGTTGGACATCGTTGGACACCGTTGGACACCGTTGGACACCGTTGGACACCGTGGGACAACGTGGGACAACGTGGGACAACGTGGGACAACGTGGGACAACGTGGGACAACGTGGGACAACGTGGGACAACGTGGGACAACGTGGGACAACGTGGGACATCGTGGGACAACGTGGGACAACGTGGGACAACGTGGGACAACGTGGGACAACGTGGGACAACGTGGGACAACGTGGGACAACGTGGGACAACGTGGGACAACGTGGGACAACGTGGGACAACATGGGACAACGTGGGACAACGTGGGACACCGTTGGACATCGTTGGACACCGTTGGACATCGTTGGACACCGTGGGACACCGTTGGACACCGTTGGACACCGTTGGACAGCGTGGGACAACGTGGGACAACGTGGGACAACGTGGGACAACGTGGGACAACGTGGGACAGCGCTGGACAACGTGGGACACCGTTGGACATCGTTGGACACCGTGGGACAACGTGGGCAACGTGGGACAACGTGGGACACCGTTGGACACCGTTGGACATCGTTGGACATCGTTGGACATCGGTGGACATCGTGGGACACCGTTGGACACCGTTGGACATCGTTGGACACCGTGGGACAACGTGGGACAACGTGGGACAACGTGGGACAACGTGGGACACCGTTGGACAACGTGGGACAACGTGGGACAACGTGGGACACCGTTGGACACCGTGGGACACCGTTGGACAACGTGGGACAACGTGGGACAACGTGGGACAACGTGGGACACCGTTGGACACCGTGGGACACCGTTGGACACCGTTGGACATCGTTGGACACCGTGGGACAACGTGGGACAACGTGGGACAACGTGGGAAACCATGGAACAACGTGGGACAACGTGGGACAACGTGGGACAACGTGGGACAACGTGGGACACCGTTGGACATCGTTGGACACCGTGGGACAACGTGGGACAACGTGGGACACCGTTGGACACCGTTGGACATCGTTGGACATCGTTGGACACCGTTGGACACCGTTGGACACCGTTGGACACCGTGGGACAACGTGGGACACCGTTGGACACCGTTGGACATCGTTGGACACCGTTGGACACCGTGGGACACCGTTGGACACCGTTGGACACCGTGGGACACCGTTGGACACCGCTGGACATCGTTGGACACCGTGGGACAACGTGGGACATCGTGGGACACCGTTGGACACCGTTGGACATCGTTGGACATCGTTGGACACCGTGGGACAACGTGGGACAACGTGGGACAACGTGGGAAACCATGGAACAACGTGGGACAACGTGGGACAACGTGGGACAACGTGGGACAACGTGGGACACCGTTGGACATCGTTGGACATCGTTGGACATCGTTGGACAACGTGGGACAACGTGGGACAACGTGGGAAACCATGGAACAACGTGGGACAACGTGGGACAACGTGGGACAACGTGGGACAACGTGGGACACCGTTGGACATCGTTGGACACCGTGGGACAACGTGGGACAACGTGGGACACCGTTGGACACCGTTGGACATCGTTGGACATCGTTGGACACCGTTGGACACCGTTGGACACCGTTGGACACCGTGGGACAACGTGGGACAACGTGGGACAACGTGGGACAACGTGGGACAACGTGGGACAACATGGGACAACGTGGGACAACGTGGGACACCGTTGGACACCGTGGGACACCGTTGGACATCGTTGGACACCGTGGGACAACGTGGGACAACGTGGGACAACGTGGGACAACGTGGGACAACGTGGGACAACGTGGGACAACGTGGGACAACGTGGGACAACGTGGGACAACGTGGGACATCGTGGGACAACGTGGGACAACGTGGGACAACGTGGGACACCGTGGGACAACGTGGGACAACGTGGGACAACGTGGGACACCGTTGGACATCGTTGGACACCGTGGGACAACGTGGGACATCGTGGGACAACGTGGGACAATGTGGGACAACGTGGGACAACGTGGGACAACGTGGGACAACGTGGGACAACGTGGGACAACGTGGGACACCGTTGGACACCGTTGGACATCGTTGGACATCGTTGGACATCGTGGGACACCGTTGGACAACGTGGGACAACGTTGGACATCGTTGGACAACGTGGGACAACGTGGGACAGCGTGGGACAACGTGGGACAACGTGGGACAACGTGGGACACCGTTGGACAACGTGGGACACCGTTGGACATCGTTGGACACCGTGGGACAACGTGGGACAACGTGGGACAACGTGGGACACCGTTGGACACCGTTGGACATCGTTGGACGTCGTTGGACAACGTGGGACACCGTTGGACAACGTGGGACACCGTTGGACATCGTTGGACACCGTGGGACAACGTGGGACAACGTGGGACAACGTGGGACACCGTTGGACACCGTTGGACACCGTTGGACACCGTTGGACATCGTTGGACATCGTTGGACATCGTGGGACACCGTTGGACATCGTTGGACACCGTTGGACATCGTTGGACACCGTGGGACAACGTGGGACAACGTGGGACAACGTGGGACACCGTTGGACATCGTTGGACACCGTTGGACATCGTTGGACACCGTGGGACACCGTTGGACACCGTTGGACACCGTTGGACATCGGTGGACATCGTGGGACACCGTTGGACACCGTTGGACATCGTTGGACACCGTTGGACACCGTGGGACAACGTTGGACACCGTGGGACAACGTGGGACAACGTGGGACAACGTGGGACAGCGTGGGACAACGTGGGACAACGTAGGACAACGTGGGACACCGTTGGACACAGCTGGACATCGTTGGACACCGTTGGACACCGTGGGACAACGTGGGACAACGTGGGTCAACGTGGGACAACGTGGGACAACGTGGGACAACGTGGGACAACGTGGGACAACGTGGGACACCGTTGGACATCGTTGGACAACGTGGGACAACGTGGGACAGCGTGGGACAACGTGGGACAACGTAGGACAACGTGGGACAACGTGGGACACCGTTGGACATCGTTGGACACCGTGGGACAACGTGGGACAACGTGGGACACCGTTGGACACCGTTGGACATCGTTGGACATCGTTGGACACCGTTGGACACCGTTGGACATCGTTGGACACCGTGGGACAACGTGGGACAACGTGGGACAACGTGGGACAACGTGGGACAACGTGGGACAACGTGGGACAACGTGGGACAACGTGGGACAACGTGGGACAACGTGGGACATCGTGGGACAAAGTGGGACAACGTGGGACAACGTGGGACAATGTGGGACAACGTGGGACAACGTGGGACAACGTGGGACAACGTGGGACAACGTGGGACAACGTGGGACACCGTTGGACACCGTGGGACACCGTTGGACACCGTTGGACATCGTTGGACACCGTGGGACAACGTGGGACAACGTGGGACAACGTGGGAAACCATGGAACAACGTGGGACAACGTGGGACAACGTGGGACAACGTGGGACAACGTGGGACACCGTTGGACATCGTTGGACACCGTTGGACATCGTTGGACACCGTGGGACACCGTTGGACACCGTTGGACACCGTTGGACATCGTTGGACACCGTTGGACACCGTTGGACACCGTTGGACACCGTGGGACAACGTGGGACAACGTGGGACAACGTGGGACAACGTGGGACAACGTGGGACAACGTGGGACAACGTGGGACAACGTGGGACAACGTGGGACAACGTGGGACAACGTGGGACAACGTGGGACAACGTGGGACATCGTGGGACAAAGTGGGACAACGTGGGACAACGTGGGACAATGTGGGACAACGTGGGACAACGTGGGACAACGTGGGACAACGTGGGACAACGTGGGACATCGTGGGACAAAGTGGGACAACGTGGGACAACGTGGGACAACGTGGGACAACGTGGGACAACGTGGGACAACGTGGGACATCGTGGGACAACGTGGGACAACGTGGGACAACGTGGGACAACGTGGGACAACGTGGGACACCGTTGGACAAC
Source organism: Bombus terrestris (assembly GCF_910591885.1). Lineage (NCBI taxonomy): Eukaryota > Metazoa > Arthropoda > Insecta > Hymenoptera > Apidae > Bombus > Bombus terrestris. The sequence goes on along the minus strand of NW_025963571.1, from coordinate 270,618 downwards.
GTGGGACACCGTTGGACAACGTGGGACACCGTTGGACATCGTTGGACACCGTGGGACAACGTTGGACAACGTGGGACAACGTGGGACAACGTGGGACAACGTGGGACAACGTGGGACACCGTTGGACATCGTTGGACACCGTTGGACATCGTTGGACACCGTGGGACACCGTTGGACACCGTTGGACACCGTTGGACATCGGTGGACATCGTGGGACACCGTTGGACACCGTTGGACATCGTTGGACATCGTGGGACACCGTTGGACACCGTTGGACATCGTTGGACACCGTTGGACACCGTGGGACAACGTGGGACAACGTGGGACACCGTGGGACAACGTGGGACAACGTGGGACAACGTGGGACAACGTGGGACAACGTGGGACACCGTTGGACACCGTGGGACAACGTGGGACAACGTGGGACAACGTGGGACAACGTGGGACACCGCTGGACAACGTGGGACACCGTTGGACATCGTTGGACACCGTGGGACAACGTGGGACAACGTGGGACAACGTGGGACACCGTTGGACAACGTGGGACACCGTTGGACATCGTTGGACACCGTGGGACAACGTGGGACAACGTGGGACAACGTGGGACACCGTTGGACACCGTTGGACATCGTTGGACGTCGTTGGACAACGTGGGACACCGTTGGACAACGTGGGACACCGTTGGACATCGTTGGACACCGTGGGACAACGTGGGACAACGTGGGATAACGTGGGACACCGTTGGACACCGTTGGACATCGTTGGACGTCGTTGGACATCGTGGGACACCGTTGGACATCGTTGGACATCGTTGGACACCGTTGGACATCGTTGGACATCGTTGGACATCGTTGGACACCGTTGGACACCGTTGGACACCGTGGGACAACGTGGGACAACGTGGGACACCGTTGGACACCGTTGGACACCGTTGGACATCGTTGGACATCGTTGGACATCGTGGGACACCGTTGGACATCGTTGGACACCGTTGGACATCGTTGGACACCGTGGGACAACGTGGGACAACGTGGGACAACGTGGGACACCGTTGGACATCGTTGGACACCGTTGGACATCGTTGGACACCGTGGGACACCGTTGGACACCGTTGGACACCGTTGGACATCGGTGGACATCGTGGGACACCGTTGGACACCGTTGGACATCGTTGGACACCGTTGGACACCGTGGGACAACGTGGGACAACGTGGGACAACGTGGGACAACGTGGGACAACGTGGGACAACGTGGGACACCGTTGGACAACGTGGGACACCGTTGGACATCGTTGGACACCGTGGGACAACGTTGGACAACGTGGGACAACGTGGGACAACGTGGGACAACGTGGGACAACGTGGGACACCGTTGGACATCGTTGGACACCGTTGGACATCGTTGGACACCGTGGGACACCGTTGGACACCGTTGGACACCGTTGGACATCGGTGGACATCGTGGGACACCGTTGGACACCGTTGGACATCGTTGGACATCGTGGGACACCGTTGGACACCGTTGGACATCGTTGGACACCGTTGGACACCGTGGGACAACGTGGGACAACGTGGGACACCGTGGGACAACGTGGGACAACGTGGGACAACGTGGGACAACGTGGGACAACGTGGGACACCGTTGGACACCGTGGGACAACGTGGGACAACGTGGGACAACGTGGGACAACGTGGGACACCGCTGGACAACGTGGGACACCGTTGGACATCGTTGGACACCGTGGGACAACGTGGGACAACGTGGGACAACGTGGGACACCGTTGGACAACGTGGGACACCGTTGGACATCGTTGGACACCGTGGGACAACGTGGGACAACGTGGGACAACGTGGGACACCGTTGGACACCGTTGGACATCGTTGGACGTCGTTGGACAACGTGGGACACCGTTGGACAACGTGGGACACCGTTGGACATCGTTGGACACCGTGGGACAACGTGGGACAACGTGGGATAACGTGGGACACCGTTGGACACCGTTGGACATCGTTGGACGTCGTTGGACATCGTGGGACACCGTTGGACATCGTTGGACATCGTTGGACACCGTTGGACATCGTTGGACATCGTTGGACATCGTTGGACACCGTTGGACACCGTTGGACACCGTGGGACAACGTGGGACAACGTGGGACACCGTTGGACACCGTTGGAACCCGTTGGACATCGTTGGACATCGTTGGACATCGTGGGACACCGTTGGACATCGTTGGACACCGTTGGACATCGTTGGACACCGTGGGACAACGTGGGACAACGTGGGACAACGTGGGACACCGTTGGACATCGTTGGACACCGTTGGACATCGTTGGACACCGTGGGACACCGTTGGACACCGTTGGACACCGTTGGACATCGGTGGACATCGTGGGACACCGTTGGACACCGTTGGACATCGTTGGACACCGTTGGACACCGTGGGACAACGTGGGACAACGTGGGACAACGTGGGACAACGTGGGACAACGTGGGACAACGTGGGACAACGTGGGACACCGTGGGACAACGTGGGACAACGTGGGACAACGTGGGACAACGTGGGACACCGTTGGACACCGTGGGACAACGTGGGACAACGTGGGACAACGTGGGACAACGTGGGACACCGCTGGACAACGTGGGACACCGTTGGACATCGTTGGACACCGTGGGACAACGTGGGACAACGTGGGACAACGTGGGACAGCGTGGGACAACGTGGGACAACGTAGGACAACGTGGGACAACGTGGGACACCGTTGGACATCGTTGGACAACGTGGGACATCGTGGGACAACGTGGGACAACGTGGGACAACGTGGGACAACGTGGGACACCGTTGGACACCGTGGGACACCGTTGGACACCGTTGGACACCGTGGGACACCGTTGGACACAGCTGGACATCGTTGGACACCGTTGGACACCGTGGGACAACGTGGGACAACGTGGGACAACGTGGGTCAACGTGGGACAACGTGGGACAACGTGGGACAACGTGGGACAACGTGGGACAACGTGGGACAACGTGGGACACCGTTGGACATCGTTGGACAACGTGGGACAACGTGGGACAGCGTGGGACAACGTGGGACAACGTAGGACAACGTGGGACAACGTGGGACACCGTTGGACATCGTTGGACAACGTGGGACATCGTGGGACAACGTGGGACACCGTTGGACACCGTTGGACACCGTGGGACACCGTTGGACACAGCTGGACATCGTTGGACACCGTGGGACAACGTGGGACAACGTGGGACAACGTGGGACAACGTGGGACAACGTGGGATACCGTTGGACATCGTTGGACACCGTGGGACAACGTGGGACAACGTGGGACAACGTGGGACACCGTTGGACACCGTTGGACATCGTTGGACATCGGTGGACATCGTGGGACACCGTTGGACACCGTTGGACATCGTTGGACACCGTTGGACACCGTGGGACAACGTGGGACAACGTGGGACAACGTGGGACAACGTGGGACAACGTAGGACAACGTGGGACAACGTGGGACAACGTGGGACACCGTTGGACACCGTGGGACACCGTTGGACAACGTGGGACAACGTGGGACAACGTGGGACAACGTGGGACACCGTTGGACACCGTGGGACACCGTTGGACACCGTTGGACATCGTTGGACACCGTGGGACAACGTGGGACAACGTGGGACAACGTGGGAAACCATGGAACAACGTGGGACAACGTGGGACAACGTGGGACAACGTGGGACAACGTGGGACACCGTTGGACATCGTTGGACACCGTGGGACAACGTGGGACAACGTGGGACACCGTTGGACACCGTTGGACATCGTTGGACATCGTTGGACACCGTTGGACACCGTTGGACACCGTTGGACACCGTGGGACAACGTGGGACAACGTTGGACACCGTGGGACAACGTGGGACAACGTGGGACAACGTGGGACAACGTGGGACAACGTGGGACATCGTTGGACATCGGTGGACATCGTGGGACACCGTTGGACACCGTTGGACATCGTTGGACACCGTTGGACACCGTGGGACAACGTGGGACAACGTGGGACAACGTGGGACAACGTAGGACAACGTGGGACAACGTGGGACAACGTGGGACACCGTTGGACACCGTGGGACACCGTTGGACAACGTGGGACAACGTGGGACAACGTGGGACAACGTGGGACACCGTTGGACACCGTGGGACACCGTTGGACACCGTTGGACATCGTTGGACACCGTGGGACAACGTGGGACAACGTGGGACAACGTGGGAAACCATGGAACAACGTGGGACAACGTGGGACAACGTGGGACAACGTGGGACAACGTGGGACACCGTTGGACATCGTTGGACACCGTGGGACAACGTGGGACAACGTGGGACACCGTTGGACACCGTTGGACATCGTTGGACATCGTTGGACACCGTTGGACACCGTTGGACACCGTTGGACACCGTGGGACAACGTGGGACAACGTTGGACACCGTGGGACAACGTGGGACAACGTGGGACAACGTGGGACAACGTGGGACAACGTGGGACAACGTGGGACAACGTGGGACAACGTGGGACACCGTTGGACACCGTGGGACAACGTGGGACAACGTGGGACAACGTGGGACAACGTGGGACACCGCTGGACAACGTGGGACACCGTTGGACATCGTTGGACACCGTGGGACAACGTGGGACAACGTGGGACAACGTGGGACAACGTGGGACAACGTGGGACAACGTGGGACAACGTGGGACAACGTGGGACAACGTGGGACAACGTGGGACAACGTGGGACACCGCTGGACAACGTGGGACACCGTTGGACATCGTTGGACACCGTGGGACAACGTGGGACAACGTGGGACACCGTTGGACACCGTTGGACACCGTTGGACATCGGTGGACATCGTGGGACACCGTTGGACACCGTGGGACAACGTGGGACAACGTGGGACAACGTGGGACAACGTGGGACAACGTGGGACACCGTTGGACACCGTGGGACACCGTTGGACAACGTGGGACAACGTGGGACAACGTGGGACAACGTGGGACACCGTTGGACACCGTGGGACACCGTTGGACACCGTTGGACATCGTTGGACACCGTGGGACACCGTTGGACACCGTTGGACACCGTTGGACATCGGTGGACATCGTGGGACACCGTTGGACACCGTTGGACATCGTTGGACACCGTTGGACACCGTGGGACAACGTGGGACACCGTGGGACAACGTGGGACAACGTGGGACAACGTGGGACAGCGTGGGACAACGTGGGACAACGTAGGACAACGTGGGACAACGTGGGACACCGTTGGACATCGTTGGACAACGTGGGACATCGTGGGACATCGTGGGACAACGTGGGACAACGTGGGACAACGTGGGACACCGTTGGACACCGTGGGACACCGTTGGACACCGTTGGACACCGTGGGACACCGTTGGACACAGCTGGACATCGTTGGACACCGTTGGACACCGTGGGACAACGTGGGACACCGTTGGACATCGTTGGACACCGTTGGACATCGTTGGACACCGTGGGACACCGTTGGACACCGTTGGACACCGTTGGACATCGGTGGACATCGTGGGACACCGTTGGACACCGTTGGACATCGTTGGACACCGTTGGACACCGTGGGACAACGTGGGACAACGTGGGACAACGTGGGACAACGTGGGACAACGTGGGACAACGTGGGACAACGTGGGACAACGTGGGACAACGTGGGACACCGTTGGACACCGTGGGACAACGTGGGACAACGTGGGACAACGTGGGACAACGTGGGACACCGTTGGACAACGTGGGACACCGTTGGACATCGTTGGACACCGTGGGACAACGTGGGACAACGTGGGACAACGTGGGAGAGCGTGGGACAACGTGGGACAACGTAGGACAACGTGGGACAACGTGGGACACCGTTGGACATCGTTGGACAACGTGGGACAACGTGGGACAACGTGGGACAACGTGGGACAACGTGGGACAACGTGGGACACCGTTGGACACCGTGGGACACCGTTGGACACCGTTGGACACCGTGGGACACCGTTGGACACAGCTGGACATCGTTGGACACCGTTGGACACCGTGGGACAACGTGGGACAACGTGGGACAACGTGGGACAACGTGGGACAACGTGGGACAACGTGGGACAACGTGGGACAACGTGGGACAACGTGGGACAACGTGGGACACCGTTGGACATCGTTGGACAACGTGGGACAACGTGGGACAGCGTGGGACAACGTGGGACAACGTAGGACAACGTGGGACAACGTGGGACACCGTTGGACATCGTTGGACAACGTGGGACATCGTGGGACAACGTGGGACACCGTTGGACACCGTTGGACACCGTGGGACACCGTTGGACACAGCTGGACATCGTTGGACACCGTGGGACAACGTGGGACAACGTGGGACAACGTGGGACAACGTGGGACAACGTGGGATACCGTTGGACATCGTTGGACACCGTGGGACAACGTGGGACAACGTGGGACAACGTGGGACACCGTTGGACACCGTTGGACATCGTTGGACATCGGTGGACATCGTGGGACACCGTTGGACACCGTTGGACATCGTTGGACACCGTTGGACACCGTGGGACAACGTGGGACAACGTGGGACAACGTGGGACAACGTAGGACAACGTGGGACAACGTGGGACAACGTGGGACACCGTTGGACACCGTGGGACACCGTTGGACAACGTGGGACAACGTGGGACAACGTGGGACAACGTGGGACACCGTTGGACACCGTGGGACACCGTTGGACACCGTTGGACATCGTTGGACACCGTGGGACAACGTGGGACAACGTGGGACAACGTGGGAAACCATGGAACAACGTGGGACAACGTGGGACAACGTGGGACAACGTGGGACAACGTGGGACACCGTTGGACATCGTTGGACACCGTGGGACAACGTGGGACAACGTGGGACACCGTTGGACACCGTTGGACATCGTTGGACATCGTTGGACACCGTTGGACACCGTTGGACACCGTTGGACACCGTGGGACAACGTGGGACAACGTGGGACAACGTGGGACAACGTGGGACAACGTGGGACAACGTGGGACAACGTGGGACAACGTGGGACAACGTGGGACAACGTGGGACATCGTGGGACAAAGTGGGACAACGTGGGACAACGTGGGACAATGTGGGACAACGTTGGACATCGTTGGACACCGTGGGACAACGTTGGACAACGTGGGACAACGTGGGACACCGTTGGACACCGTTGGACACCGTTGGACATCGTTGGACACCGTTGGACATCGTTGGACACCGTGGGACACCGTTGGACACCGTTGGACACCGTTGGACATCGGTGGACATCGTGGGACACCGTTGGACACCGTTGGACATCGTTGGACACCGTTGGACACCGTGGGACAACGTGGGACAACGTGGGACAACGTGGGACAACGTGGGACAACGTGGGACAACGTGGGACAACGTGGGACAACGTGGGACACCGTTGGACACCGTGGGACAACGTGGGACAACGTGGGACAACGTGGGACAACGTGGGACACCGCTGGACAACGTGGGACAACGTGGGACACCGCGGGACAACGTGGGACACCGTTGGACATCGTTGGACACCGTGGGACAACGTGGGAAACCATGGAACAACGTGGGACAACGTGGGACAACGTGGGACAACGTGGGACAACGTGGGACACCGTTGGACATCGTTGGACACCGTGGGACAACGTGGGACAACGTGGGACACCGTTGGACACCGTTGGACATCGTTGGACATCGTTGGACACCGTTGGACACCGTTGGACACCGTTGGACACCGTGGGACAACGTGGGACAACGTGGGACAACGTGGGACAACGTGGGACAACGTGGGACAACGTGGGACAACGTGGGACAACGTGGGACAACGTGGGACAACGTGGGACAACGTGGGACAACGTGGGACAACGTGGGACATCGTGGGACAAAGTGGGACAACGTGGGACAACGTGGGACAATGTGGGACAACGTGGGACAACGTGGGACAACGTGGGACAACGTGGGACAACGTGGGACAACGTGGGACAACGTGGGACAACGTGGGACAACGTGGGACATCGTGGGACAACGTGGGACAACGTGGGACAATGTGGGACAACGTGGGACAACGTGGGACAACGTGGGACAACGTGGGACAACGTGGGACAACGTTGGACATCGTTGGACACCGTGGGACAACGTTGGACAACGTGGGACAACGTGGGACACCGTTGGACACCGTTGGACACCGTTGGACATCGTTGGACACCGTTGGACATCGTTGGACACCGTGGGACACCGTTGGACACCGTTGGACACCGTTGGACATCGGTGGACATCGTGGGACACCGTTGGACACCGTGGGACAACGTGGGACAACGTGGGACAACGTGGGACAACGTGGGACAACGTGGGACAACGTGGGACAACGTGGGACAGCGTGGGACAACGTGGGACAACGTAGGACAACGTGGGACAACGTGGGACACCGTTGGACATCGTTGGACAACGTGGGACATCGTGGGACAACGTGGGACAACGTGGGACAACGTGGGACAACGTGGGACACCGTTGGACACCGTGGGACACCGTTGGACACCGTTGGACACCGTGGGACACCGTTGGACACAGCTGGACATCGTTGGACACCGTTGGACACCGTGGGACAACGTGGGACAACGTGGGACAACGTGGGTCAACGTGGGACAACGTGGGACAACGTGGGACAACGTGGGACAACGTGGGACAACGTGGGACAACGTGGGACACCGTTGGACATCGTTGGACAACGTGGGACAACGTGGGACAGCGTGGGACAACGTGGGACAACGTAGGACAACGTGGGACAACGTGGGACAACGTGGGACAACGTGGGACAACGTGGGACAGCGTGGGACAACGTGGGACATCGGTGGACATCGTGGGACACCGTTGGACATCGTTGGACACCGTGGGACAACGTGGGACAACGTGGGACAACGTGGGAAACCATGGAACAACGTGGGACAACGTGGGACAACGTGGGACAACGTGGGACAACGTGGGACAACGTGGGACAACGTGGGACAGCGTGGGACAACGTGGGACAACGTGGGACACCGTTGGACACCGTTGGACACCGTGGGACACCGTTGGACACAGCTGGACATCGTTGGACACCGTTGGACACAGCTGGACATCGTTGGACAACGTGGGACAACGTGGGACAGCGTGGGACAACGTGGGACAACGTAGGACAACGTGGGACAACGTGGGACAACGTGGGACAACGTGGGACAACGTGGGACATCGTGGGACAAAGTGGGACAACGTGGGACAACGTGGGACAATGTGGGACAACGTGGGACAACGTGGGACAACGTGGGACAACGTGGGACAACGTGGGACAACGTGGGACAACGTGGGACAACGTGGGACAACGTGGGACAGCGTGGGACAACGTGGGACAACGTAGGACAACGTGGGACAACGTGGGACACCGTTGGACATCGTTGGACAACGTGGGACATCGTGGGACAACGTGGGACAACGTGGGACAACGTGGGACACCGTTGGACATCGTTGGACAACGTGGGACAACGTGGGACAGCGTGGGACAACGTGGGACAACGTAGGACAACGTGGGACAACGTGGGACACCGTTGGACATCGTTGGACAACGTGGGACATCGTGGGACAACGTGGGACACCGTTGGACACCGTTGGACACCGTGGGACACCGTTGGACACAGCTGGACATCGTTGGACACCGTGGGACAACGTGGGACAACGTGGGACAACGTGGGACAACGTGGGACAACGTGGGATACCGTTGGACATCGTTGGACACCGTGGGACAACGTGGGACAACGTGGGACAACGTGGGACACCGTTGGACACCGTTGGACATCGTTGGACATCGGTGGACATCGTGGGACACCGTTGGACACCGTTGGACATCGTTGGACACCGTTGGACACCGTGGGACAACGTGGGACAACGTGGGACAACGTGGGACAACGTAGGACAACGTGGGACAACGTGGGACAACGTGGGACACCGTTGGACACCGTGGGACACCGTTGGACAACGTGGGACAACGTGGGACAACGTGGGACAACGTGGGACACCGTTGGACACCGTGGGACACCGTTGGACACCGTTGGACATCGTTGGACACCGTGGGACAACGTGGGACAACGTGGGACAACGTGGGAAACCATGGAACAACGTGGGACAACGTGGGACAACGTGGGACAACGTGGGACAACGTGGGACAACGTGGGACACCGTTGGACATCGTTGGACACCGTGGGACAACGTGGGACAACGTGGGACACCGTTGGACACCGTTGGACATCGTTGGACATCGTTGGACACCGTTGGACACCGTTGGACACCGTTGGACACCGTGGGACAACGTGGGACAACGTGGGACAACGTGGGACAACGTGGGACAACGTGGGACAACGTGGGACAACGTGGGACAACGTGGGACAACGTGGGACAACGTGGGACAACGTGGGACATCGTGGGACAAAGTGGGACAACGTGGGACAACGTGGGACAATGTGGGACAACGTGGGACAACGTGGGACAACGTGGGACAACGTGGGACAACGTGGGACACCGTTGGACACCGTGGGACACCGTTGGACAACGTGGGACAACGTGGGACAACGTGGGACAACGTGGGACACCGTTGGACACCGTGGGACACCGTTGGACACCGTTGGACATCGTTGGACACCGTGGGACAACGTGGGACAACGTGGGACAACGTGGGAAACCATGGAACAACGTGGGACAACGTGGGACAACGTGGGACAACGTGGGACAACGTGGGACACCGTTGGACATCGTTGGACACCGTGGGACAACGTGGGACAACGTGGGACACCGTTGGACACCGTTGGACATCGTTGGACATCGTTGGACACCGTTGGACACCGTTGGACACCGTTGGACACCGTGGGACAACGTGGGACAACGTGGGACAACGTGGGACAACGTGGGACAACGTGGGACAACGTGGGACAACGTGGGACAACGTGGGACAACGTGGGACAACGTGGGACATCGTGGGACAAAGTGGGACAACGTGGGACAACGTGGGACAATGTGGGACAACGTGGGACAACGTGGGACAACGTGGGACAACGTGGGACAACGTGGGACAACGTTGGACATCGTTGGACACCGTGGGACAACGTTGGACAACGTGGGACAACGTGGGACACCGTTGGACACCGTTGGACACCGTTGGACATCGTTGGACACCGTTGGACATCGTTGGACACCGTGGGACACCGTTGGACACCGTTGGACACCGTTGGACATCGGTGGACATCGTGGGACACCGTTGGACACCGTTGGACATCGTTGGACACCGTTGGACACCGTGGGACAACGTGGGACAACGTGGGACAACGTGGGACAACGTGGGACAACGTGGGACAACGTGGGACAACGTGGGACAACGTGGGACACCGTTGGACACCGTGGGACAACGTGGGACAACGTGGGACAACGTGGGACAACGTGGGACACCGCTGGACAACGTGGGACAACGTGGGACACCGCTGGACAACGTGGGACACCGTTGGACATCGTTGGACACCGTGGGACAACGTGGGAAACCATGGAACAACGTGGGACAACGTGGGACAACGTGGGACAACGTGGGACAACGTGTGACACCGTTGGACATCGTTGGACACCGTGGGACAACGTGGGACAACGTGGGACACCGTTGGACACCGTTGGACATCGTTGGACATCGTTGGACACCGTTGGACACCGTTGGACACCGTTGGACACCGTGGGACAACGTGGGACAACGTGGGACAACGTGGGACAACGTGGGACAACGTGGGACAACGTGGGACAACGTGGGACAACGTGGGACAACGTGGGACAACGTGGGACAACGTGGGACAACGTGGGACAACGTGGGACATCGTGGGACAAAGTGGGACAACGTGGGACAACGTGGGACAATGTGGGACAACGTGGGACAACGTGGGACAACGTGGGACAACGTGGGACAACGTGGGACAACGTGGGACAACGTGGGACAACGTGGGACAACGTGGGACATCGTGGGACAACGTGGGACAACGTGGGACAATGTGGGACAACGTGGGACAACGTGGGACAACGTGGGACAACGTGGGACAACGTGGGACAACGTTGGACATCGTTGGACACCGTGGGACAACGTTGGACAACGTGGGACAACGTGGGACACCGTTGGACACCGTTGGACACCGTTGGACACAGCTGGACATCGTTGGACACCGTGGGACAACGTGGGACAACGTGGGACAACGTGGGACAACGTGGGACAACGTGGGATACCGTTGGACATCGTTGGACACCGTGGGACAACGTGGGACAACGTGGGACAACGTGGGACACCGTTGGACACCGTTGGACATCGTTGGACATCGGTGGACATCGTGGGACACCGTTGGACACCGTTGGACATCGTTGGACACCGTTGGACACCGTGGGACAACGTGGGACAACGTGGGACAACGTGGGACAACGTAGGACAACGTGGGACAACGTGGGACAACGTGGGACACCGTTGGACACCGTGGGACACCGTTGGACAACGTGGGACAACGTGGGACAACGTGGGACAACGTGGGACACCGTTGGACACCGTGGGACACCGTTGGACACCGTTGGACATCGTTGGACACCGTGGGACAACGTGGGACAACGTGGGACAACGTGGGAAACCATGGGACAACGTGGGACAACGTGGGACAACGTGGGACAACGTGGGACAACGTGGGACAACGTGGGACACCGTTGGACATCGTTGGACACCGTGGGACAACGTGGGACAACGTGGGACACCGTTGGACACCGTTGGACATCGTTGGACATCGTTGGACACCGTTGGACACCGTTGGACACCGTTGGACACCGTGGGACAACGTGGGACAACGTGGGACAACGTGGGACAACGTGGGACAACGTGGGACAACGTGGGACAACGTGGGACAACGTGGGACAACGTGGGACAACGTGGGACAACGTGGGACATCGTGGGACAAAGTGGGACAACGTGGGACAACGTGGGACAATGTGGGACAACGTGGGACAACGTGGGACAACGTGGGACAACGTGGGACAACGTGGGACAACGTTGGACAGCGTTGGACACCGTGGGACAACGTTGGACAACGTGGGACAACGTGGGACACCGTTGGACACCGTTGGACACCGTTGGACATCGTTGGACACCGTTGGACATCGTTGGACACCGTGGGACACCGTTGGACACCGTTGGACACCGTTGGACATCGGTGGACATCGTGGGACACCGTTGGACACCGTTGGACATCGTTGGACACCGTTGGACACCGTGGGACAACGTGGGACAACGTGGGACAACGTGGGACAACGTGGGACAACGTGGGACAACGTGGGACAACGTGGGACACCGTTGGACACCGTGGGACAACGTGGGACAACGTGGGACAACGTGGGACAACGTGGGACACCGCTGGACAACGTGGGACACCGTTGGACATCGTTGGACACCGTGGGACAACGTGGGAAACCATGGAACAACGTGGGACAACGTGGGACAACGTGGGACAACGTGGGACAACGTGGGACACCGTTGGACATCGTTGGACACCGTGGGACAACGTGGGACAACGTGGGACACCGTTGGACACCGTTGGACATCGTTGGACATCGTTGGACACCGTTGGACACCGTTGGACACCGTTGGACACCGTGGGACAACGTGGGACAACGTGGGACAACGTGGGACAACGTGGGACAACGTGGGACAACGTTGGACATCGTTGGACACCGTGGGACAACGTTGGACAACGTGGGACAACGTGGGACACCGTTGGACACCGTTGGACACCGTTGGACATCGTTGGACACCGTTGGACATCGTTGGACACCGTGGGACACCGTTGGACACCGTTGGACACCGTTGGACATCGGTGGACATCGTGGGACACCGTTGGACACCGTTGGACATCGTTGGACACCGTTGGACACCGTGGGACAACGTGGGACAACGTGGGACAACGTGGGACAACGTGGGACAACGTGGGACAACGTGGGACAACGTGGGACAACGTGGGACACCGTTGGACACCGTGGGACAACGTGGGACAACGTGGGACAACGTGGGACAACGTGGGACACCGCTGGACAACGTGGGACACCGTTGGACATCGTTGGACACCGTGGGACAACGTGGGACAACGTGGGACAACGTGGGACAACGTGGGACAACGTGGGACAACGTGGGACAACGTGGGACAACGTGGGACAACGTGGGACATCGTGGGACAACGTGGGACAACGTGGGACAACGTGGGACACCGTGGGACAACGTGGGACAACGTGGGACAACGTGGGACAACGTGGGACAACTTGGGACACCGTAGGACACCGTTGGACATCGTTGGACGTCGTTGGACATCGTGGGACACCGTTGGACATCGTTGGACATCGTTGGACACCGTTGGACATCGTTGGACATCGTTGGACATCGTTGGACACCGTTGGACACCGTTGGACACCGTTGGACACCGTTGGACATCGATGGACATCGTGGGACACCGTTGGACACCGTTGGACATCGTTGGACACCGTTGGACACCGTGGGACAACGTGGGACAACGTGGGACAACGTGGGACAACGTGGGACAACGTGGGACAACGTGGGACAACGTGGGACAACGTGGGAGAACGTGGGACACCGTTGGACACCGTGGGACACCGTTGGACAACGTGGGACAACGTGGTACAACGTGGGACAACGTGGGACAACGTGGGACAACGTGGGACACCGTTGGACACCGTGGGACACCGTTGGACACCGTTGGACATCGTTGGACACCGTGGGACAACGTTGGACATCGTTGGACAACGTGGGACAACGTGGGAAACCATGGAACAACGTGGGACAACGTGGCACAACGCGGGACAACGTGGGACAACGTGGGACAACGTGGGACACCGCTGGACAACGTGGGACACCGTTGGACATCGTTGGACACCGTGGGACAACGTGGGACAACGTGGGACAACGTGGGACAACGTGGGACAACGTGGGACAACGTGGGACAACGTGGGACAACGTGGGACAACGTGGGACAACGTGGGACATCGTGGGACAACGTGGGACAACGTGGGACAACGTGGGACACCGTGGGACAACGTGGGACAACGTGGGACAACGTGGGACACCGTTGGACATCGTTGGACACCGTGGGACAACGTGGGACATCGTGGGACAAAGTGGGACAACGTGGGACAACGTGGGACAATGTGGGACAACGTGGGACAACGTGGGACAACGTGGGACAACGTGGGACAACGTGGGACACCGTTGGACATCGTTGGACACCGTGGGACAACGTGGGACAACGTGGGACAAAGTGGGACAACGTGGGACAACGTGGGACAATGTGGGACAACGTGGGACAACGTGGGACAACGTGGGACAACGTGGGACAACGTGGGACAACGTGGGACACCGTTGGACACCGTTGGACATCGTTGGACATCGTTGGACATCGTGGGACACCGTTGGACAACGTGGGACAACGTTGGACATCGTTGGACAACGTGGGACAACGTGGGACAACGTGGGACAACGTGGGACAACGTAGGACAACGTGGGACAACGTGGGACACCGTTGGACATCGTTGGACAACGTGGGACATCGTGGGACAACGTGGGACACCGTTGGACACCGTTGGACACCGTGGGACACCGTTGGACACAGCTGGACATCGTTGGACACCGTGGGACAACGTGGGACAACGTGGGACAACGTGGGACAACGTGGGACAGCGTGGGACACCGTTGGACATCGTTGGACACCGTGGGACAACGTGGGACAACGTGGGACAACGTGGGACACCGTTGGACACCGTTGGACACCGTGGGACAACGTGGGACAACGTGGGACAACGTGGGACAACGTGGGACAACGTGGGACACCGTTGGACACAGCGGGACATCGTTGGACACCGTGGGACAACGTGGGACAACGTGGGACAACGTGGGACAACGTGGGACAGCGTGGGACACCGTTGGACATCGTTGGACACCGTGGGACAACGTGGGACAACGTGGGACAACGTGGGACACCGTTGGACACCGTTGGACACCGTGGGACAACGTGGGACAACGTGGGACAACGTGGGACAACGTGGGACAACGTGGGACATCGTGGGACAACGTGGGACAACGTGGGACAACGTGGGACAACGTGGGACACCGTTGGACAACGTGGGACACCGTTGGACATCGTTGGACACCGTGGGACAACGTGGGACAACGTGGGACAACGTGGGACACCGTTGGACACCGTTGGACATCGCTGGACGTCGTTGGACATCGTGGGACACCGTTGGACATCGTTGGACATCGTTGGACACCGTTGGACATCGTTGGACATCGTTGGACATCGTTGGACACCGTTGGACACCGTTGGACACCGTGGGACAACGTGGGACAACGTGGGACACCGTTGGACACCGTTGGACACCGTTGGACATCGTTGGACATCGTTGGACATCGTGGGACACCGTTGGACATCGTTGGACACCGTTGGACATCGTTGGACACCGTGGGACAACGTGGGACAACGTGGGACAACGTGGGACAACGTGGGACACCGTTGGACATCGTTGGACACCGTTGGACATCGTTGGACACCGTGGGACACCGTTGGACACCGTTGGACACCGTTGGACATCGGTGGACATCGTGGGACACCGTTGGACACCGTTGGACATCGTTGGACACCGTTGGACACCGTGGGACAACGTGGGACAACGTGGGACAACGTGGGACAACGTGGGACAACGTGGGACAACGTGGGACAACGTGGGACAACGTGGGACAACGTGGGACACCGTTGGACACCGTGGGACAACGTGGGACAACGTGGGACAACGTGGGACAACGTGGGACACCGTTGGACAACGTGGGACACCGTTGGACATCGTTGGACACCGTGGGACAACGTGGGACAACGTGGGACAGCGTGGGACAACGTGGGACAACGTAGGACAACGTGGGACAACGTGGGACACTGTTGGACATCGTTGGACAACGTGGGACATCGTGGGACAATGTGGGACAACGTGGGACAACGTGGGACAACGTGGGACACCGTTGGACACCGTGGGACACCGTTGGACACCGTTGGACACCGTGGGACACCGTTGGACACAGCTGGACATCGTTGGACACCGTTGGACACCGTGGGACAACGTGGGACAACGTGGGACAACGTGGGTCAACGTGGGACAACGTGGGACAACGTGGGACAACGTGGGACAACGTGGGACAACGTGGGACAACGTGGGACACCGTTGGACATCGTTGGACAACGTGGGACAACGTGGGACAGCGTGGGACAACGTGGGACAACGTGGGACAACGTGGGACAACGTGGGACACCGTTGGACATCGTTGGACAACGTGGGACATCGTGGGACAACGTGGGACACCGTTGGACACCGTTGGACACCGTGGGACACCGTTGGACACCGTGGGACACCGTTGGACACAGCTGGACATCGTTGGACACCGTGGGACAACGTGGGACAACGTGGGACAACGTGGGACAACGTGGGACAACGTGGGACACCGTTGGACATCGTTGGACACCGTGGGACAACGTGGGACAACGTGGGACAACGTGGGACACCGTTGGACACCGTTGGACATCGTTGGACATCGGTGGACATCGTGGGACACCGTTGGACACCGTTGGACATCGTTGGACACCGTTGGACACCGTGGGACAACGTGGGACAACGTGGGACAACGTGGGACAACGTAGGACAACGTGGGACAACGTGGGACAACGTGGGACACCGTTGGACACCGTGGGACACCGTTGGACAACGTGGGACACCGTGGGACAACGTGGGACAACGTGGGACACCGTTGGACACCGTGGGACACCGTTGGACACCGTTGGACATCGTTGGACACCGTGGGACAACGTGGGACAACGTGGGACAACGTGGGAAACCATGGAACAACGTGGGACAACGTGGGACAACGTGGGACAACGTGGGACACCGTTGGACATCGTTGGACACCGTGGGACAACGTGGGACAACGTGGGACACCGTTGGACACCGTTGGACATCGTTGGACATCGTTGGACACCGTTGGACACCGTTGGACACCGTTGGACACCGTGGGACAACGTGGGACAACGTGGGACAACGTGGGACAACGTGGGACAACGTGGGACAACGTGGGACAACGTGGGACAACGTGGGACAACGTGGGACAACGTGGGACAACGTGGGACATCGTGGGACAAAGTGGGACAACGTGGGACAACGTGGGACAATGTGGGACAACGTGGGACAACGTGGGACAACGTGGGACAACGTGGGACAACGTGGGACAACGTGGGACAACGTGGGACACCGTTGGACACCGTGGGACAACGTGGGACAACGTGGGACAACGTGGGACAACGTGGGACACCGCTGGACAACGTGGGACACCGTTGGACATCGTTGGACACCGTGGGACAACGTGGGACAACGTGGGACAACGTGGGACAACGTGGGACAACGTGGGACAACGTGGGACAACGTGGGACAACGTGGGACAACGTGGGACAACGTGGGACATCGTGGGACAACGTGGGACAACGTGGGACAACGTGGGACACCGTGGGACAACGTGGGACAACGTGGGACAACGTGGGACACCGTTGGACATCGTTGGACACCGTGGGACAACGTGGGACAACGTGGGACAACTTGGGACACCGTTGGACACCGTTGGACATCGTTGGACGTCGTTGGACATCGTGGGACACCGTTGGACATCGTTGGACATCGTTGGACACCGTTGGACATCGTTGGACATCGTTGGACATCGTTGGACACCGTTGGACACCGTTGGACACCGTTGGACACCGTTGGACATCGATGGACATCGTGGGACACCGTTGGACACCGTTGGACATCGTTGGACACCGTTGGACACCGTGGGACAACGTGGGACAACGCGGGACAACGTGGGACAACGTGGGACAACGTGGGACAACGTGGGACAACGTGGGACACCGTTGGACACCGTGGGACACCGTTGGACAACGTGGGACAACGTGGGACGACGTGGGACAACGTGGGACAACGTGGGACAACGTGGGACAACGTGGGACACCGTTGGACACCGTGGGACACCGTTGGACACCGTTGGACATCGTTGGACACCGTGGGACAACGTGGGACAACGTGGGACAACGTGGGAAACCATGGAACAACGTGGGACAACGTGGCACAACGTGGGACAACGTGGGAAACAATGGAACAACGTGGGACAACGTGGGACAACGTGGGACAAAAGGGGGACAACGTGGGACAACGTGGGACAACGTGGGACAACGTGGGACAACGTGGGACACCGTTGGACACCGTGGGACACCGTTGGACACCGTTGGACATCGTTGGACACCGTGGGACAACGTGGGACAACGTGGGACAACGTGGGACAACGTGGGACAACGTAGGACAACGTGGGACAACGTGGGACACCGTTGGACATCGTTGGACACCGTGGGACAACGTGGGACAACGTGGGACAACGTGGGAAACCATGGAACAACGTGGGACAACGTGGGACAACGTGGGACAACGTGGGACAACGTGGGACACCGTTGGACATCGTTGGACACCGTGGGACAACGTGGGACAACGTGGGACAACGTGGGACAACGTGGGACACCGTTGGACTTCGTTGGACACCGTGGGACAACGTGGGACAACGTGGGACAACGTGGGAAACCATGGAACAACGTGGGACAACGTGGGACAACGTGGGACAACGTGGGACAACGTGGGACACCGTTGGACATCGTTGGACACCGTGGGACAACGTGGGACAACGTGGGACACCGTTGGACACCGTTGGACATCGTTGGACATCGTTGGACACCGTTGGACACCGTTGGACACCGTTGGACACCGTGGGACAACGTGGGACAACGTGGGACAACGTGGGACAACGTGGGACAACGTGGGACACCGCTGGACAACGTGGGACACCGTTGGACATCGTTGGACACCGTGGGACAACGTGGGACAACGTGGGACAACGTGGGACAGCGTGGGACAACGTGGGACAACGTAGGACAACGTGGGACAACGTGGGACACCGTTGGACATCGTTGGACAACGTGGGACATCGTGGGACAACGTGGGACAACGTGGGACAACGTGGGACAACGTGGGACAACGTGGGACAACGTGGGACACCGTTGGACACCGTGGGACACCGTTGGACACCGTTGGACATCGTTGGACAACGTGGGACAACGTGGGACAACGTGGGACAACGTGGGACACCGTTGGACACCGTTGGACATCGTTGGACATCGTTGGACACCGTGGGACACCGTTGGACACCGTTGGACACCGTGGGACAACGTGGGACAACGTGGGACAACGTGGGACAACGTGGGACAACGTGGGACAACGTGGGACAACGTGGGACAACGTGGGACAACGTGGGACAACGTGGGACAACGTGGGACATCGTGGGACAACGTGGGACAACGTGGGACAACGTGGGACACCGTTGGACACCGTGGGACACCGTTGGACAACGTGGGACAACGTGGGACAACGTGGGACAACGTGGGACAACGTGGGACAACGTGGGACACCGTTGGACACCGTGGGACACCGTTGGACACCGTTGGACATCGTTGGACAACGTGGGACAACGTGGGACAACGTGGGACACCGTTGGACATCGTTGGACACCGTTGGACACCGTTGGACACCGTTGGACACCGTTGGACATCGATGGACATCGTGGGACACCGTTGGACACCGTTGGACATCGTTGGACACCGTGGGACACCGTGGGACAACGTGGGACAACGTGGGACAACGTGGGACAACGTGGGACAACGTGGGACAACGTGGGACAACGTGGGACACCGTTGGACACCGTGGGACACCGTTGGACAACGTGGGACAACGTGGGACAACGTGGGACAACGTGGGACAACGTGGGACAACGTGGGACACCGTTGGACACCGTGGGACACCGTTGGACACCGTTGGACATCGTTGGACACCGTGGGACAACGTGGGACAACGTGGGACAACGTGGGAAACCATGGAACAACGTGGGACAACGTGGCACAACGTGGGACAACGTGGGAAACCATGGAACAACGTGGGACAACGTGGGACAACGTGGGACAACGTGGGACACCGTTGGACATCGTTGGACACCGTGGGACAACGTGGGACAACGTGGGACACCGTTGGACACCGTTGGACATCGTTGGACACCGTGGGACAACGTGGGACAACGTGGGACAACGTGGGACAACGTGGGACACCGTTGGACACCGTTGGACATCGTTGGACACCGTTGGACACCGTGGGACAACGTGGGACAACGTGGGACAACGTGGGACAACGTGGGACAACGTGGGACAACGTAGGACAACGTGGGACAACGTGGGACACCGTTGGACATCGTTGGACAACGTGGGACAACGTGGGACACCGTTGGACACCGTGGGACACCGTTGGACACCGTTGGACATCGTTGGACACCGTGGGACAACGTGGGACAACGTGGGACAACGTGGGACAACGTGGGACACCGTGGGACAACGTGGGACAACGTGGGACAACGTGGGACAACGTGGGACAACGTGGGACAACGTGGGACAACGTGGGACAACGTGGGACAACGTGGGACAACGTGGGACACCGTTGGACTTCGTTGGACACCGTGGGACAACGTGGGACAACGTGGGACAACGTGGGAAACCATGGAACAACGTGGGACAACGTGGGACAACGTGGGACAACGTGGGACAACGTGGGACACCGTTGGACATCGTTGGACACCGTGGGACAACGTGGGACAACGTGGGACACCGTTGGACACCGTGGGACATCGTTGGACATCGTTGGACACCGTTGGACACCGTTGGACACCGTTGGACACCGTGGGACAACGTGGGACAACGTGGGACAACGTGGGACAACGTGGGACAACGTGGGACAACGTGGGACATCGTGGGACAACGTGGGACAACGTGGGACAACGTGGGACAACGTGGGACAACGTGGGACATCGTGGGACAACGTGGGACAACGTGGGACAACGTGGGACACCGTTGGACACCGTGGGACACCGTTGGACAACGTGGGACAACGTGGGACAACGTGGGACAACGTGGGACAACGTGGGACAACGTGGGACACCGTTGGACACCGTGGGACACCGTTGGACACCGTTGGACATCGTTGGACAACGTGGGACAACGTGGGACAACGTGGGACACCGTTGGACATCGTTGGACAACGTGGGACAACGTGGGACAGCGTGGGACAACGTGGGACAACGTAGGACAACGTGGGACAACGTGGGACACCGTTGGACATCGTTGGACAACGTGGGACATCGTGGGACAACGTGGGACAACGTGGGACAACGTGGGACAACGTGGGACACCGTTGGACACCGTGGGACACCGTTGGACACCGTTGGACACCGTGGGACACCGTTGGACACAGCTGGACATCGTTGGACACCGTGGGACAACGTGGGACAACGTGGGACAACGTGGGACAACGTGGGACAACGTGGGACACCGTGGGACATCGTTGGACACCGTGGGACAACGTGGGACAACGTGGGACAACGTGGGACACCGTTGGACACCGTTGGACATCGTTGGACATCGTTGGACATCGTGGGACACCGTTGGACATCGTTGGACATCGTTGGACACCGTTGGACATCGTTGGACATCGTTGGACATCGTTGGACACCGTTGGACACCGTTGGACACCGTGGGACACCGTTGGACATCGGTGGACATCGTGGGACACCGTTGGACACCGTTGGACATCGTTGGACACCGTTGGACACCGTGGGACAACGTGGGACAACGTGGGACAACGTGGGACAACGTGGGACAACGTGGGACAACGTGGGACAACGTGGGACAACGTGGGACACCGTTGGACACCGTGGGACACCGTTGGACAACGTGGGACAACGTGGGACAACGTGGGACAACGTGGGACACCGTTGGACACCGTGGGACACCGTTGGACACCGTTGGACATCGTTGGACACCGTGGGACAACGTGGGACAACGTGGGACAACGTGGGAAACCATGGAACAACGTGGGACAACGTGGGACAACGTGGGACAACGTGGGACAACGTGGGACACCGTTGGACATCGTTGGACACCGTGGGACAACGTGGGACAACGTGGGACACCGTTGGACACCGTTGGACATCGTTGGACATCGTTGGACACCGTTGGACACCGTTGGACACCGTTGGACACCGTTGGACATCGGTGGACATCGTGGGACACCGTTGGACACCGTTGGACATCGTTGGACACCGTTGGACACCGTGGGACAACGTGGGACAACGTGGGACAACGTGGGACAACGTGGGACAACGTGGGACAACGTGGGACAACGTGGGACAACGTGGGACAACGTGGGACAACGTGGGACACCGTTGGACACCGTGGGACAACGTGGGACAACGTGGGACAACGTGGGACAACGTGGGACACCGTTGGACAACGTGGGACACCGTTGGACATCGTTGGACACCGTGGGACAACGTGGGACAACGTGGGACAACGTGGGACAACGTGGGTCAACGTGGGACAACGTGGGACAACGTGGGACAACGTGGGACAACGTGGGACAACGTGGGACAACGTGGGACAACGTGGGACATCGTGGGACAACGTGGGACAACGTGGGACAACGTGGGACACCGTGGGACAACGTGGGACAACGTGGGACACCGTTGGACACCGTTGGACATCGTTGGACACCGTTGGACACCGTGGGACAACGTGGGACACCGTGGGACAACGTGGGACAACGTGGGACAACGTGGGACACCGTTGGACACCGTTGGACATCGTTGGACATCGTTGGACATCGTGGGACACCGTTGGACATCGTTGGACATCGTTGGACACCGTTGGACATCGTTGGACATCGTTGGACATCGTTGGACACCGTTGGACACCGTTGGACACCGTGGGACAACGTGGGACAACGTGGGACACCGTTGGACACCGTTGGACACCGTTGGACATCGTTGGACATCGTTGGACATCGTGGGACACCGTTGGACATCGTTGGACACCGTTGGACATCGTTGGACACCGTGGGACAACGTGGGACAACGTGGGACAACGTGGGACACCGTTGGACATCGTTGGACACCGTTGGACATCGTTGGACACCGTGGGACACCGTTGGACACCGTTGGACACCGTTGGACATCGGTGGACATCGTGGGACACCGTTGGACACCGTTGGACATCGTTGGACACCGTTGGACACCGTGGGACAACGTGGGACAACGTAGGACAACGTGGGACAACGTGGGACAACGTGGGACAACGTGGGACAACGTGGGACAACGTGGGACAACGTGGGACACCGTTGGACACCGTGGGACAACGTGGGACAACGTGGGACAACGTGGGACAACGTGGGACACCGTTGGACAACGTGGGACACCGTTGGACATCGTTGGACACCGTGGGACAACGTGGGACAACGTGGGACAACGTGGGACAGCGTGGGACAACGTGGCACAACGTAGGACAACGTGGGACAACGTGGGACACCGTTGGACATCGTTGGACAACGTGGGACATCGTGGGACAACGTGGGACAACGTGGGCCAACGTGGGACAACGTGGGACACCGTTGGACACCGTGGGACACCGTGGGACACCGTTGGACACCGTTGGACACCGTTGGACATCGTTGGACATCGTTGGACATCGTGGGACACCGTTGGACATCGTTGGACACCGTTGGACATCGTTGGACACCGTGGGACAACGTGGGACAACGTGGGACAACGTGGGACACCGTTGGACATCGTTGGACACCGTTGGACATCGTTGGACACCGTGGGACACCGTTGGACACCGTTGGACACCGTTGGACATCGGTGGACATCGTGGGACACCGTTGGACACCGTTGGACATCGTTGGACACCGTTGGACACCGTGGGACAACGTGGGACAACGTAGGACAACGTGGGACAACGTGGGACAACGTGGGACAACGTGGGACAACGTGGGACAACGTGGGACAACGTGGGACACCGTTGGACACCGTGGGACAACGTGGGACAACGTGGGACAACGTGGGACAACGTGGGACACCGCTGGACAACGTGGGACACCGTTGGACATCGTTGGACACCGTGGGACAACGTGGGACAACGTGGGACAACGTGGGACAGCGTGGGACAACGTGGGACAACGTAGGACAACGTGGGACAACGTGGGACACCGTTGGACATCGTTGGACAACGTGGGACATCGTGGGACAACGTGGGACAACGTGGGACAACGTGGGACAACGTGGGACACCGTTGGACACCGTGGGACACCGTGGGACACCGTTGGACACCGTTGGACACCGTTGGACATCGGTGGACATCGTGGGACACCGTTGGACACCGTTGGACATCGTTGGACACCGTTGGACACCGTGGGACAACGTGGGACAACGTGGGACAACGTGGGACAACGTGGGACACCGTTGGACACCGTGGGACACCGTTGGACACCGTTGGACATCGTTGGACACCGTGGGACAACGTGGGACAACGTGGGACAACGTGGGAAACCATGGAACAACGTGGGACAACGTGGGACAACGTGGGACAACGTGGGACAACGTGGGACACCGTTGGACATCGTTGGACACCGTGGGAGAACGTGGGACAACGTGGGACACCGTTGGACACCGTTGGACATCGTTGGACATCGTTGGACACCGTTGGACACCGTTGGACACCGTTGGACACCGTGGGACACCGTTGGACACCGTTGGACATCGTTGGACATCGTTGGACACCGTTGGACACCGTTGGACACCGTTGGACACCGTGGGACAACGTGGGACAACGTGGGACAACGTGGGACAACGTGGGACAACGTGGGACAACGTGGGACAACGTGGGACAACGTGGGACAACGTGGGACAACGTGGGTCAACGTGGGACAACGTGGGACAACGTGGGACAACGTGGGACACCGTTGGACACCGTGGGACACCGTTGGACACCGTTGGACACCGTGGGACACCGTTGGACACAGCTGGACATCGTTGGACACCGTTGGACACCGTGGGACAACGTGGGACAACGTGGGACAACGTGGGTCAACGTGGGACAACGTGGGACAACGTGGGACAACGTGGGACAACGTGGGACAACGTGGGACAACGTGGGACACCGTTGGACATCGTTGGACAACGTGGGACAACGTGGGACAGCGTGGGACAACGTGGGACAACGTAGGACAACGTGGGACAACGTGGGACACCGTTGGACATCGTTGGACAACGTGGGACATCGTGGGACAACGTGGGACAACGTGGGACAACGTGGGACAACGTGGGACACCGTTGGACACCGTGGGACACCGTTGGACACCGTTGGACACCGTGGGACACCGTTGGACACAGCTGGACATCGTTGGACACCGTGGGACAACGTGGGACAACGTGGGACAACGTGGGACAACGTGGGACAACGTGGGACACCGTTGGACATCGTTGGACAACGTGGGACAACGTGGGACAACGTGGGACAACGTGGGACACCGTTGGACACCGTTGGACATCGTTGGACACCGTTGGACACCGTTGGACATCGGTGGACATCGTGGGACACCGTTGGACACCGTTGGACATCGTTGGACACCGTTGGACACCGTGGGACAACGTGGGACAACGTGGGACAACGTGGGACAACGTAGGACAACGTGGGACAACATGGGACAACGTGGGACACCGTTGGACACCGTTGGACACCGTTGGACATCGTTGGACACCGTGGGACAACGTGGGACAACGTGGGACAACGTGGGAAACCATGGAACAACGTGGGACAACGTGGGACAACGTGGGACAACGTGGGACAACGTGGGACACCGTTCGACATCGTTGGACACCGTGGGACAACGTGGGACAACGTGGGACACCGTTGGACACCGTTGGACATCGTTGGACATCGTTGGACACCGTTGGACACCGTTGGACACCGTTGGACACCGTGGGACAACGTGGGACAGCGTGGGACAACGTGGGACAACGTGGGACAACGTGGGACAACGTGGGACAACGTGGGACAACGTGGGACAACGTGGGACAACGTGGGACAAAGTGGGACAACGTGGGACAACGTGGGACAATGTGGGACAACGTGGGACAACGTGGGACAACGTGGGACAACGTGGGACAACGTGGAACAACGTGGGACACCGTTGGACACCGTTGGACATCGTTGGACATCGTTGGACATCGTGGAACACCGTTGGACATCGTTGGACACCGTTGGACATCGTTGGACACCGTGGGACAACGTGGGACAACGTGGGACAACGTGGGACACCGTTGGACATCGTTGGACACCGTTGGACATCGTTGGACACCGTGGGACACCGTTGGACATCGATGGACATCGTGGGACACCGTTGGACACCGTTGGACATCGTTGGACACCGTTGGACACCGTGGGACAACGTGGGACAACGCGGGACAACGTGGGACAACGTGGGACAACGTGGGACAACGTGGGACAACGTGGGACACCGTTGGACACCGTGGGACACCGTTGGACAACGTGGGACAACGTGGGACGACGTGGGACAACGTGGGACAACGTGGGACAACGTGGGACAACGTGGGACACCGTTGGACACCGTGGGACACCGTTGGACACCGTTGGACATCGTTGGACACCGTGGGACAACGTGGGACAACGTGGGACAACGTGGGAAACCATGGAACAACGTGGGACAACGTGGCACAACGTGGGACAACGTGGGAAACAATGGAACAACGTGGGACAACGTGGGACAACGTGGGACAAAAGGGGGACAACGTGGGACAACGTGGGACAACGTGGGACAACGTGGGACAACGTGGGACACCGTTGGACACCGTGGGACACCGTTGGACACCGTTGGACATCGTTGGACACCGTGGGACAACGTGGGACAACGTGGGACAACGTGGGACAACGTGGGACAACGTAGGACAACGTGGGACAACGTGGGACACCGTTGGACATCGTTGGACACCGTGGGACAACGTGGGACAACGTGGGACAACGTGGGAAACCATGGAACAACGTGGGACAACGTGGGACAACGTGGAACAACGTGGGACAACGTGGGACACCGTTGGACATCGTTGGACACCGTGGGACAACGTGGGACAACGTGGGACACCGTTGGACACCGTTGGACATCGTTGGACATCGTTGGACACCGTTGGACACCGTTGGACACCGTTGGACACCGTGGGACAACGTGGGACAACGTGGGACAACGTGGGACAACGTGGGACAACGTGGGACAACGTGGGACAACGTGGGACAACGTGGGACAACGTGGGACAACGTGGGACAACGTGGGACATCGTGGGACAACGTGGGACAACGTGGGACAACGTGGGACACCGTTGGACACCGTGGGACACCGTTGGACAACGTGGGACAACGTGGGACAACGTGGGACAACGTGGGACAACGTGGGACAACGTGGGACACCGTTGGACACCGTGGGACACCGTTGGACACCGTTGGACATCGTTGGACAACGTGGGACAACGTGGGACAACGTGGGACACCGTTGGACATCGTTGGACACCGTTGGACACCGTTGGACACCGTTGGACACCGTTGGACATCGATGGACATCGTGGGACACCGTTGGACACCGTTGGACATCGTTGGACACCGTTGGACACCGTGGGACAACGTGGGACAACGTGGGACAACGTGGGACAACGTGGGACAACGTGGGACAACGTGGGACAACGTGGGACACCGTTGGACACCGTGGGACACCGTTGGACAACGTGGGACAACGTGGGACAACGTGGGACAACGTGGGACAACGTGGGACAACGTGGGACACCGTTGGACACCGTGGGACACCGTTGGACACCGTTGGACATCGTTGGACACCGTGGGACAACGTGGGACAACGTGGGACAACGTGGGAAACCATGGAACAACGTGGGACAACGTGGCACAACGTGGGACAACGTGGGAAACCATGGAACAACGTGGGACAACGTGGGACAACGTGGGACAACGTGGGACACCGTTGGACATCGTTGGACACCGTGGGACAACGTGGGACAACGTGGGACACCGTTGGACACCGTTGGACATCGTTGGACACCGTGGGACAACGTGGGACAACGTGGGACAACGTGGGACAACGTGGGACACCGTTGGACACCGTGGGACAACGTTGGACACCGTTGGACACCGTGGGACAACGTGGGACAACGTGGGACAACGTGGGACAACGTGGGACAACGTGGGACAACGTGGGACAACGTGGGACAACGTGGGACACCGTTGGACATCGTTGGACAACGTGGGACAACGTGGGACAACGTTGGACACCGTGGGACACCGTTGGACACCGTTGGACATCGTTGGACACCGTGGGACAACGTGGGACAACGTGGGACAACGTGGGACAACGTGGGACAACGTGGGACAACGTGGGACAACGTGGGACAACGTGGGACAACGTGGGACAACGTGGGACAACGTGGGACAACGTGGGACAACGTGGGACAACGTGGGACACCGTTGGACATCGTTGGACACCGTGGGACAACGTGGGACAACGTGGGACAACGTGGGAAACCATGGAACAACGTGGGACAACGTGGGACAACGTGGGACAACGTGGGACAACGTGGGACACCGTTGGACATCGTTGGACACCGTGGGACAACGTGGGACAACGTGGGACACCGTTGGACACCGTTGGACATCGTTGGACATCGTTGGACACCGTTGGACACCGTGGGACACCGTTGGACACCGTGGGACAACGTGGGACAACGTGGGACAACGTGGGACAACGTGGGACAACGTGGGACAACGTGGGACAACGTGGGACAACGTGGGACAACGTGGGACAACGTGGGACAACGTGGGACAACGTGGGACATCGTGGGACAACGTGGGACAACGTGGGACAACGTGGGACACCGTTGGACACCGTGGGACACCGTTGGACAACGTGGGACAACGTGGGACAACGTGGGACAACGTGGGACAACGTGGGACAACGTGGGACACCGTTGGACACCGTGGGACACCGTTGGACACCGTTGGACATCGTTGGACAACGTGGGACAACGTGGGACAACGTGGGACACCGTTGGACATCGTTGGACAACGTGGGACAACGTGGGACAGCGTGGGACAACGTGGGACAACGTAGGACAACGTGGGACAACGTGGGACACCGTTGGACATCGTTGGACAACGTGGGACATCGTGGGACAACGTGGGACAACGTGGGACAACGTGGGACAACGTGGGACACCGTTGGACACCGTGGGACACCGTTGGACACCGTTGGACACCGTGGGACACCGTTGGACACAGCTGGACATCGTTGGACACCGTGGGACAACGTGGGACAACGTGGGACAACGTGGGACAACGTGGGACAACGTGGGACACCGTTGGACATCGTTGGACACCGTGGGACAACGTGGGACAACGTGGGACAACGTGGGACACCGTTGGACACCGTTGGACATCGTTGGACATCGTTGGACATCGTGGGACACCGTTGGACATCGTTGGACATCGTTGGACACCGTTGGACATCGTTGGACATCGTTGGACATCGTTGGACACCGTTGGACACCGTTGGACACCGTGGGACACCGTTGGACATCGGTGGACATCGTGGGACACCGTTGGACACCGTTGGACATCGTTGGACACCGTTGGACACCGTGGGACAACGTGGGACAACGTGGGACAACGTGGGACAACGTGGGACAACGTGGGACAACGTGGGACAACGTGGGACACCGTTGGACACCGTGGGACACCGTTGGACAACGTGGGACAACGTGGGACAACGTGGGACAACGTGGGACACCGTTGGACACCGTGGGACACCGTTGGACACCGTTGGACATCGTTGGACACCGTGGGACAACGTGGGACAACGTGGGACAACGTGGGAAACCATGGAACAACGTGGGACAACGTGGGACAACGTGGGACAACGTGGGACAACGTGGGACACCGTTGGACATCGTTGGACACCGTGGGACAACGTGGGACAACGTGGGACACCGTTGGACACCGTTGGACATCGTTGGACATCGTTGGACACCGTTGGACACCGTTGGACACCGTTGGACACCGTTGGACATCGGTGGACATCGTGGGACACCGTTGGACACCGTTGGACATCGTTGGACACCGTTGGACACCGTGGGACAACGTGGGACAACGTGGGACAACGTGGGACAACGTGGGACAACGTGGGACAACGTGGGACAACGTGGGACAACGTGGGACAACGTGGGACAACGTGGGACACCGTTGGACACCGTGGGACAACGTGGGACAACGTGGGACAACGTGGGACAACGTGGGACACCGCTGGACAACGTGGGACACCGTTGGACATCGTTGGACACCGTGGGACAACGTGGGACAACGTGGGACAACGTGGGACAACGTGGGTCAACGTGGGACAACGTGGGACAACGTGGGACAACGTGGGACAACGTGGGACAACGTGGGACAACGTGGGACAACGTGGGACATCGTGGGACAACGTGGGACAACGTGGGACAACGTGGGACACCGTGGGACAACGTGGGACAACGTGGGACACCGTTGGACACCGTTGGACATCGTTGGACACCGTTGGACACCGTGGGACAACGTGGGACACCGTGGGACAACGTGGGACAACGTGGGACAACGTGGGACACCGTTGGACACCGTTGGACATCGTTGGACGTCGTTGGACATCGTGGGACACCGTTGGACATCGTTGGACATCGTTGGACACCGTTGGACATCGTTGGACATCGTTGGACATCGTTGGACACCGTTGGACACCGTTGGACACCGTGGGACAACGTGGGACAACGTGGGACACCGTTGGACACCGTTGGACACCGTTGGACATCGTTGGACATCGTTGGACATCGTGGGACACCGTTGGACATCGTTGGACACCGTTGGACATCGTTGGACACCGTGGGACACCGTTGGACACCGTTGGACACCGTTGGACATCGGTGGACATCGTGGGACACCGTTGGACACCGTTGGACATCGTTGGACACCGTGGGACAACGTGGGACAACGTGGGACAACGTGGGACACCGTTGGACATCGTTGGACACCGTTGGACATCGTTGGACACCGTGGGACACCGTTGGACACCGTTGGACACCGTTGGACATCGGTGGACATCGTGGGACACCGTTGGACACCGTTGGACATCGTTGGACACCGTTGGACACCGTGGGACAACGTGGGACAACGTAGGACAACGTGGGACAACGTGGGACAACGTGGGACAACGTGGGACAACGTGGGACAACGTGGGACAACGTGGGACACCGTTGGACACCGTGGGACAACGTGGGACAACGTGGGACAACGTGGGACAACGTGGGACACCGCTGGACAACGTGGGACACCGTTGGACATCGTTGGACACCGTGGGACAACGTGGGACAACGTGGGACAACGTGGGACAGCGTGGGACAACGTGGGACAACGTAGGACAACGTGGGACAACGTGGGACACCGTTGGACATCGTTGGACAACGTGGGACATCGTGGGACAACGTGGGACAACGTGGGACAACGTGGGACAACGTGGGACACCGTTGGACACCGTGGGACACCGTTGGACACCGTGGGACACCGTGGGACACCGTTGGACACCGTTGGACACCGTTGGACATCGGTGGACATCGTGGGACACCGTTGGACACCGTTGGACATCGTTGGACACCGTTGGACACCGTGGGACAACGTGGGACAACGTGGGACAACGTGGGACAACGTGGGACACCGTTGGACACCGTGGGACACCGTTGGACACCGTTGGACATCGTTGGACACCGTGGGACAACGTGGGACAACGTGGGACAACGTGGGAAACCATGGAACAACGTGGGACAACGTGGGACAACGTGGGACAACGTGGGACAACGTGGGACACCGTTGGACATCGTTGGACACCGTGGGAGAACGTGGGACAACGTGGGACACCGTTGGACACCGTTGGACATCGTTGGACATCGTTGGACACCGTTGGACACCGTTGGACACCGTTGGACACCGTGGGACACCGTTGGTCACCGTTGGACATCGTTGGACATCGTTGGACACCGTTGGACACCGTTGGACACCGTTGGACACCGTGGGACAACGTGGGACAACGTGGGACAACGTGGGACAACGTGGGACAACGTGGGACAACGTGGGACAACGTGGGACAACGTGGGACAACGTGGGACAACGTGGGTCAACGTGGGACAACGTGGGACAACGTGGGACAACGTGGGACACCGTTGGACACCGTGGGACACCGTTGGACACCGTTGGACACCGTGGGACACCGTTGGACACAGCTGGACATCGTTGGACACCGTTGGACACCGTGGGACAACGTGGGACAACGTGGGACAACGTGGGTCAACGTGGGACAACGTGGGACAACGTGGGACAACGTGGGACAACGTGGGACAACGTGGGACACCGTTGGACATCGTTGGACAACGTGGGACAACGTGGGACAGCGTGGGACAACGTGGGACAACGTAGGACAACGTGGGACAACGTGGGACACCGTTGGACATCGTTGGACAACGTGGGACATCGTGGGACAACGTGGGACAACGTGGGACAACGTGGGACAACGTGGGACACCGTTGGACACCGTTGGACACCGTGGGACACCGTTGGACACCGTTGGACACCGTGGGACACCGTTGGACACAGCTGGACATCGTTGGACACCGTGGGACAACGTGGGACAACGTGGGACAACGTGGGACAACGTGGGACAACGTGGGACACCGTTGGACATCGTTGGACACCGTGGGACAACGTGGGACAACGTGGGACAACGTGGGACACCGTTGGACACCGTTGGACATCGTTGGACACCGTTGGACACCGTTGGACATCGGTGGACATCGTGGGACACCGTTGGACACCGTTGGACATCGTTGGACACCGTTGGACACCGTGGGACAACGTGGGACAACGTGGGACAACGTGGGACAACGTAGGACAACGTGGGACAACATGGGACAACGTGGGACACCGTTGGACACCGTTGGACACCGTTGGACATCGTTGGACACCGTGGGACAACGTGGGACAACGTGGGACAACGTGGGAAACCATGGAACAACGTGGGACAACGTGGGACAACGTGGGACAACGTGGGACAACGTGGGACAACGTGGGACACCGTTCGACATCGTTGGACACCGTGGGGCAACGTGGGACAACGTGGGACACCGTTGGACACCGTTGGACATCGTTGGACATCGTTGGACACCGTTGGACACCGTTGGACACCGTTGGACACCGTGGGACAACGTGGGACAGCGTGGGACAACGTGGGACAACGTGGGACAACGTGGGACAACGTGGGACAACGTGGGACAACGTGGGACAACGTGGGACAACGTGGGACAAAGTGGGACAACGTGGGACAACGTGGGACAATGTGGGACAACGTGGGACAACGTGGCACAACGTGGGACAACGTGGGACAACGTGGGACAACGTGGGACACCGTTGGACACCGTTGGACATCGTTGGACATCGTTGGACATCGTGGAACACCGTTGGACATCGTTGGACACCGTTGGACATCGTTGGACACCGTGGGACAACGTGGGACAACGTGGGACAACGTGGGACACCGTTGGACATCGTTGGACACCGTTGGACATCGTTGGACACCGTGGGACACCGTTGGACACCGTTGGACACCGTTGGACATCGGTGGACATCGTGGGACACCGTTGGACACCGTTGGACATCGTTGGACACCGTTGGACACCGTGGGACAACGTGGGACAACGTGGGACAACGTGGGACAACGTGGGACAACGTGGGACAACGTGGGACAACGTGGGACAACGTGGGACAACGTGGGACAACGTGGGACACCGTTGGACATCGTTGGACACCGTTGGACATCGTTGGACACCGTGGGACACCGTTGGACACCGTTGGACACCGTTGGACATCGGTGGACATCGTGGGACACCGTTGGACACCGTTGGACATCGTTGGACACCGTTGGACACCGTGGGACAACGTGGGACAACGTGGGACAACGTGGGACAACGTGGGACAACGTGGGACAACGTGGGACAACGTGGGACAACGTGGGACACCGTTGGACATCGTTGGACACCGTTGGACATCGTTGGACACCGTGGGACACCGTTGGACACCGTTGGACACCGTTGGACATCGGTGGACATCGTGGGACACCGTTGGACACCGTTGGACATCGTTGGACACCGTTGGACACCGTGGGACAACGTGGGACAACGTGGGACAACGTGGGACAACGTGGGACAACGTGGGACAACGTGGGACAACGTGGGAAACCATGGAACAACGTGGGACAACGTGGGACAACGTGGGACAACGTGGGACAACGTGGGACACCGTTCGACATCGTTGGACACCGTGGGGCAACGTGGGACAACGTGGGACACCGTTGGACACCGTTGGACATCGTTGGACATCGTTGGACACCGTTGGACACCGTTGGACACCGTTGGACACCGTGGGACAACGTGGGACAACGTGGGACAACGTGGGACAACGTGGGACAACGTGGGACAACGTGGGACAACGTGGGACAACGTGGGACAACGTGGGACAACGTGGGACAAAGTGGGACAACGTGGGACAACGTGGGACAATGTGGGACAACGTGGGACAACGTGGGACAACGTGGGACAACGTGGGACAACGTGGGACAACGTGGGACACCGTTGGACACCGTTGGACATCGTTGGACATCGTTGGACATCGTGGAACACCGTTGGACATCGTTGGACATCGTGGAACACCGTTGGACATCGTTGGACACCGTTGGACATCGTTGGACACCGTGGGACAACGTGGGACAACGTGGGACAACGTGGGACACCGTTGGACATCGTTGGACACCGTTGGACATCGTTGGACACCGTGGGACACCGTTGGACACCGTTGGACACCGTTGGACATCGGTGGACATCGTGGGACAACGTGGGACAACGTGGGACAACGTGGGACAACGTGGGACAACGTGGGACAACGTGGGACACCGTTGGACATCGTTGGACACCGTTGGACATCGTTGGACACCGTGGGACACCGTTGGACACCGTTGGACACCGTTGGACATCGGTGGACATCGTGGGACACCGTTGGACACCGTTGGACATCGTTGGACACCGTTGGACACCGTGGGACAACGTGGGACAACGTGGGACAACGTGGGACAACGTGGGACAACGTGGGACAACGTGGGACAACGTGGGACAACGTGGGACACCGTTGGAGACCGTGGGACAACGTGGGACAACGTGGGACAACGTGGGACAACGTGGGACACCGCTGGACAACGTGGGACACCGTTGGACATCGTTGGACACCGTGGGACAACGTGGGACAACGTGGGACAACGTGGGACAACGTGGGACAACGTGGGACAACGTGGGACAACGTGGGACAACGTGGGACAACGTGGGACAACGTGGGACAACGTGGGACAACGTGGGACACCGTGGGACAACGTGGGACAACGTGGGACAACGTGGGACAACGTGGGACAACGTGGGACACCGTTGGACACCGTTGGACATCGTTGGACACCGTTGGACACCGTGGGACAACGTGGGACAACGTGGGACAACGTGGGACAACGTGGGACAACGTGGGACAACGTGGGACAACGTGGGACAACGTGGGACAACGTGGGACATCGTGGGACAACGTGGGACAACGTGGGACAACGTGGGACAACGTGGGACACCGTTGGACAACGTGGGACACCGTTGGACATCGTTGGACACCGTGGGACAACGTGGGACAACGTGGGACAACGTGGGACACCGTTGGACACCGTTGGACATCGTTGGACATCGTTGGACATCGTGGGACACCGTTGGACATCGTTGGACATCGTTGGACACCGTTGGACATCGTTGGACATCGTTGGACATCGTTGGACAACGTGGGACAACGTGGGACAACGTGGGACAACGTGGGACAACGTGGGACAACGTGGGACAACGTGGGACAACGTGGGACAACGTGGGACACCGTTGGACACCGTGGGACACCGTTGGACACCGTTGGACATCGTTGGACACCGTGGGACAACGTGGGACAACGTGGGACAACGTGGGAAACCATGGAACAACGTGGGACAACGTGGGACAACGTGGGACAACGTGGGAAACCATGGAACAACGTGGGACAACGTGGGACAACGTGGGACAACGTGGGACACCGTTGGACATCGTTGGACACCGTGGGACAACGTGGGACAACGTGGGACACCGTTGGACACCGTTGGACATCGTTGGACACCGTTGGACACCGTGGGACACCGTTGGACACAGCTGGACATCGTTGGACACCGTTGGACACCGTGGGACAACGTGGGACAACGTGGGACAACGTGGGTCAACGTGGGACAACGTGGGACAACGTGGGACAACGTGGGACAACGTGGGACAACGTGGGACAACGTGGGACACCGTTGGACATCGTTGGACAACGTGGGACAACGTGGGACAGCGTGGGACAACGTGGGACAACGTAGGACAACGTGGGACAACGTGGGACACCGTTGGACATCGTTGGACAACGTGGGACATCGTGGGACAACGTGGGACAACGTGGGACAACGTGGGACAACGTGGGACACCGTTGGACACCGTGGGACACCGTTGGACACCGTTGGACACCGTGGGACACCGTTGGACACAGCTGGACATCGTTGGACACCGTGGGACAACGTGGGACAACGTGGGACAACGTGGGACAACGTGGGACAACGTGGGACACCGTTGGACATCGTTGGACACCGTGGGACAACGTGGGACAACGTGGGACAACGTGGGACACCGTTGGACACCGTTGGACATCGTTGGACACCGTTGGACACCGTTGGACATCGGTGGACATCGTGGGACACCGTTGGACACCGTTGGACATCGTTGGACACCGTTGGACACCGTGGGACAACGTGGGACAACGTGGGACAACGTGGGACAACGTAGGACAACGTGGGACAACGTGGGACAACGTGGGACACCGTTGGACACCGTTGGACACCGTTGGACATCGTTGGACACCGTGGGACAACGTGGGACAACGTGGGACAACGTGGGAAACCATGGAACAACGTCGGACAACGTGGGACAACGTGGGACAACGTGGGACAACGTGGGACACCGTTGAACATCGTTGGACACCGTGGGGCAACGTGGGACAACGTGGGACACCGTTGGACACCGTTGGACATCGTTGGACATCGTTGGACACCGTTGGACACCGTTGGACACCGTTGGACACCGTGGGACAACGTGGGACAGCGTGGGACAACGTGGGACAACGTGGGACAACGTGGGACAACGTGGGACAACGTGGGACAACGTGGGACAACATGGGACAACGTGGGACAAAGTGGGACAACGTGGGACAACGTGGGACAATGTGGGACAACGTGGGACAACGTGGGACAACGTGGGACAACGTGGGACAACGTGGGACAACGTGGGACAACGTGGGACACCGTTGGACACCGTTGGACATCGTTGGACATCGTTGGACATCGTGGAACACCGTTGGACATCGTTGGACATCGTGGAACACCGTTGGACATCGTTGGACACCGTTGGACATCGTTGGACACCGTGGGACAACGTGGGACAACGTGGGACAACGTGGGACACCGTTGGACATCGTTGGACACCGTTGGACATCGTTGGACACCGTGGGACACCGTTGGACATCGGTGGACATCGTGGGACACCGTTGGACACCGTTGGACATCGTTGGACACCGTTGGACACCGTGGGACAACGTGGGACAACGTGGGACAACGTGGGACAACGTGGGACAACGTGGGACAACGTGGGACAACGTGGGACAACGTGGGACACCGTTGGACATCGTTGGACACCGTTGGACATCGTTGGACACCGTGGGACACCGTTGGACACCGTTGGACACCGTTGGACATCGGTGGACATCGTGGGACACCGTTGGAGACCGTTGGACATCGTTGGACACCGTTGGACACCGTGGGACAACGTGGGACAACGTGGGACAACGTGGGACAACGTGGGACAACGTGGGACAACGTGGGACAACGTGGGACAACGTGGGACACCGTTGGAGACCGTGGGACAACGTGGGACAACGTGGGACAACGTGGGACAACGTGGGACACCGCTGGACAACGTGGGACACCGTTGGACATCGTTGGACACCGTGGGACAACGTGGGACAACGTGGGACAACGTGGGACAACGTGGGACAACGTGGGACAAAGTGGGACAACGTGGGACAACGTGGGACAACGTGGGACAACGTGGGACACCGTTGGACACCGTTGGACATCGTTGGACACCGTTGGACACCGTGGGACAACGTGGGACAACGTGGGACAACGTGGGACAACGTGGGACAACGTGGGACAACGTGGGACAACGTGGGACAACGTGGGACATCGTGGGACAACGTGGGACAACGTGGGACAACGTGGGACAACGTGGGACACCGTTGGACAACGTGGGACACCGTTGGACATCGTTGGACACCGTGGGACAACGTGGGACAACGTGGGACACCGTTGGACACCGTTGGACATCGTTGGACGTCGTTGGACATCGTGGGACACCGTTGGACATCGTTGGACATCGTTGGACACCGTTGGACATCGTTGGACATCGTTGGACATCGTTGGACAACGTGGGACAACGTGGGACAACGTGGGACAACGTGGGACAACGTGGGACAACGTGGGACAACGTGGGACAACGTGGGACACCGTTGGACACCGTGGGACACCGTTGGACACCGTTGGACATCGTTGGACACCGTGGGACAACGTGGGACAACGTGGGACAACGTGGGAAACCATGGAACAACGTGGGACAACGTGGGACAACGTGGGACAACGTGGGAAACCATGGAACAACGTGGGACAACGTGGGACAACGTCGGACAACGTGGGACACCGTTGGACATCGTTGGACACCGTGGGACAACGTGGGACAACGTGGGACACCGTTGGACACCGTTGGACATCGTTGGACACCGTTGGACACCGTGGGACAACGTGGGACAACGTGGGACAACGTGGGACAACGGGGGACAACGTGGGACAACGTGGGACAACGTGGGACAACGTGGGACAACGTGGGACAACGTGGGACAACGTGGGACAACGTGGGACACCGTTGGACATCTTTGGACACCGTGGGACAACGTGGGACAACGTGGGACAACGTGGGACAACGTGGGACACCGTTGGACACCGTTGGACATCGTTGGACACCGTTGGACACCGTGGGACAACGTGGGACAACGTGGGACAACGTGGGACAACGTGGGACAACGTGGGACAACGTAGGACAACGTGGGACAACGTGGGACACCGTTGGACATCGTTGGACAACGTGGGACAACGTGGGACACCGTTGGACACCGTGGGACACCGTTGCACACCGTTGGACATCGTTGGACACCGTGGGACAACGTGGGACAACGTGGGACAACGTGGGACAACGTGGGACAACGTGGGACAACGTGGGACAACGTGGGACAACGTGGGACAACGTGGGACAACGTGGGACAACGTGGGACAACGTGGGACACCGTTGGACATCGTTGGACACCGTGGGACAACGTGGGACAACGTGGGACAACGTGGGAAACCATGGAACAACGTGGGACAACGTGGGACAACGTGGGACAACGTGGGACAACGTGGGACACCGTTGGACATCGTTGGACACCGTGGGACAACGTGGGACAACGTGGGACACCGTTGGACAACGTGGGACAACGTGGGACAACGTGGGACAACGTGGGACATCGTGGGACAACGTGGGACAACGTGGGACAACGTGGGACACCGTTGGACACCGTTGGACATCGTTGGACGTCGTTGGACATCGTGGGACACCGATGGACATCGTTGGACATCGTTGGACACCGTTGGACATCGTTGGACATCGTTGGACATCGTTGGACACCGTTGGACACCGTTGGACACCGTTGGACATCGGTGGACATCGTGGGACACCGTTGGACACCGTTGGACATCGTTGGACACCGTTGGACACCGTGGGACAACGTGGGACAACGTGGGACAACGTGGGACAACGTAGGACAACGTGGGACAACGTGGGACAACGTGGGACACCGTTGGACACCGTGGGACACCGTTGGACAACGTGGGACAACGTGGGACAACGTGGGACACCGTTGGACATCGTTGGACACC
Source organism: Bombus terrestris (assembly GCF_910591885.1). Taxonomy (NCBI): domain Eukaryota; kingdom Metazoa; phylum Arthropoda; class Insecta; order Hymenoptera; family Apidae; genus Bombus; species Bombus terrestris. The sequence continues at coordinate 229,126 of NW_025963571.1, read as the reverse complement.
GTGGGACAACGTGGGACAACGTGGGACACCGTTGGACACCGTTGGACATCGTTGGACATCGTTGGACACCGTTGGACACCGTTGGACATCGTTGGACATCGTTGGACATCGTTGGACACCGTTGGACACCGTTGGACACCGTTGGACACCGTTGGACATCGATGGACATCGTGGGACAACGTTGGACAACGTGGGACAACGTGGGACAACGTGGGACAACGTGGGACACCGTTGGACACCGTTGGACATCGTTGGACGTCGTTGGACATCGTGGGACACCGTTGGACATCGTTGGACATCGTTGGACACCGTTGGACATCGTTGGACATCGTTGGACATCGTTGGACACCGTTGGACACCGTTGGACACCGTTGGACACCGTTGGACATCGATGGACATCGTGGGACAACGTTGGACACCGTTGGACTTCGTTGGACACCGTTGGACACCGTGGGACAACGTGGGACAACGTGGGACAACGTGGGACAACGTGGGACAACGTGGGACAACGTGGGACAACGTGGGACAACGTGGGACAACGTGGGAAAACGTGGGACAACGTGGGACAACGTGGGACAACGTGGGACACCGTTGGACACCGTGGGACACCGTTGGACACCGTTGGACATCGTTGGACACCGTGGGACAACGTGGGACAACGTGGGACAACGTGGGACAACGTGGGACATCGTGGGACAACGTGGGACAACGTGGGACAACGTGGGACAACGTGGGACAACGTGGGACATCGTGGGACAATGTGGGACAACGTGGGACAACGTGGGACAACGTGGGACAACGTGGGACAACGTGGGACAACGTGGGACAACGTGGGACAACGTGGGACAACGTGGGACATCGTGGGACAACGTGGGACAACGTGGGACAACGTGGGACAACGTGGGACAACGTGGGACATCGTTGGACATCGTTGGACATCGTTGGACACCGTTGGACACCGTTGGACACCGTTGGACACCGTTGGACATCGATGGACATCGTGGGACAACGTGGGACAACGTGGGACAACGTGGGACAACGTGGGACAACGTGGGACAACGTGGGACAACGTGGGACAACGTGGGACAACGTGGGACAACGTGGGACAACGTGGGACAACGTGGGACAACGTGGGACAACGTGGGACAACGTGGGACAACGTGGGACAACGTGGGACACCGTTGGACACCGTTGGACATCGTTGGACATCGTTGGACATCGTGGGACACCGTTGGACATCGTTGGACATCGTTGGACACCGTTGGACATCGTTGGACATCGTTGGACATCGTTGGACACCGTTGGACACCGTTGGACACCGTTGGACACCGTTGGACATCGGTGGACATCGTGGGACACCGTTGGACACCGTTGGACATCGTTGGACATCGTTGGACACCGTGGGACAACGTGGGACAACGTGGGACAACGTGGGAAACCATGGAACAACGTGGGACAACGTGGGACAACGTGGGACAACGTGGGACAACGTGGGACACCGTTGGACATCGTTGGACATCGTTGGACATCGTGGGACACCGTTGGACATCGTTGGACATCGTTGGACACCGTTGGACATCGTTGGACATCGTTGGACATCGTTGGACACCGTTGGACACCGTTGGACACCGTTGGACACCGTTGGACATCGGTGGACATCGTGGGACACCGTTGGACACCGTTGGACATCGTTGGACATCGTTGGACACCGTGGGACAACGTGGGACAACGTGGGATAACGTGGGAAACCATGGAACAACGTGGGACAACGTGGGACAACGTGGGACAACGTGGGACAACGTGGGACACCGTTGGACATCGTTGGACATCGTTGGACATCGTTGGACAACGTGGGACAACGTGGGACAACGTGGGAAACCATGGAACAACGTGGGACAACGTGGGACAACGTGGGACAACGTGGGACAACGTGGGACACCGTTGGACATCGTTGGACACCGTGGGACAACGTGGGACAACGTGGGACACCGTTGGACACCGTTGGACATCGTTGGACATCGTTGGACACCGTTGGACACCGTTGGACACCGTGGGACAACGTGGGACAACGTGGGACAACGTGGGACAACGTGGGACAACGTGGGACAACATGGGACAACGTGGGACAACGTGGGACACCGTTGGACATCGTTGGACATCGTTGGACATCGTTGGACAACGTGGGACACCGTTGGACACCGTTGGACATCGTTGGACATCGTTGGACACCGTTGGACACCGTTGGACACCGTTGGACACCGTGGGACAACGTGGGACAACGTGGGACAACGTGGGACAACGTGGGACAACGTGGGACAACGTGGGACACCGTTGGACATCGTTGGACATCGTTGGACATCGTTGGACAACGTGGGACAACGTGGGACAACGTGGGACACCGTTGGAAAACGTGGGACAACGTGGGAGAACGTGGGACACCGTTGGACACCGTTGGACATCGTTGGACACCGTGGGACAACGTGGGACAACGTGGGACAACGTGGGACACCGTTGGACATCGTTGGACACCGTGGGACAACGTGGGACAACGTGGGACACCGTTGGACACCGTTGGACATCGTTGGACATCGTTGGACACCGTTGGACACCGTTGGACACCGTTGGACACCGTGGGACAACGTGGGACAACGTGGGACAACGTGGGACAACGTGGGACAACGTGGGACAACGTGGGACAACGTGGGACACCGTTGGACATCGTTGGACACCGTTGGACATCGTTGGACACCGTGGGACACCGTTGGACACCGTTGGACACCGTTGGACAGCGTGGGACAACGTGGGACAACGTGGGACAACGTGGGACAACGTGGGACAACGTGGGACAGCGCTGGACAACGTGGGACACCGTTGGACATCGTTGGACACCGTGGGACAACGTGGGACAACGTGGGACAACGTGGGACACCGTTGGACACCGTTGGACATCGTTGGACATCGTTGGACATCGGTGGACATCGTGGGACACCGTTGGACACCGTTGGACATCGTTGGACACCGTGGGACAACGTGGGACAACGTGGGACAACGTGGGACACCGTGGGACACCGTTGGACAACGTGGGACAACGTGGGACAACGTGGGACACCGTTGGACGCCGTGGGACACCGTTGGACAACGTGGGACAACGTGGGACAACGTGGGACAACGTGGGACACCGTTGGACACCGTGGGACACCGTTGGACACCGTTGGACATCGTTGGACACCGTGGGACAACGTGGGACAACGTGGGACAACGTGGGAAACCATGGAACAACGTGGGACAACGTGGGACAACGTGGGACAACGTGGGACAACGTGGGACACCGTTGGACATCGTTGGACACCGTGGGACAACGTGGGACAACGTGGGACACCGTTGGACACCGTTGGACATCGTTGGACATCGTTGGACACCGTTGGACACCGTTGGACACCGTTGGACACCGTGGGACAACGTGGGACAACGTGGGACAACGTGGGACAACGTGGGACAACGTGGGACAACGTGGGACAACGTGGGACAACGTGGGACAACGTGGGACAACGTGGGACAACGTGGGACATCGTGGGACAACGTGGGACAACGTGGGACAACGTGGGACAATGTGGGACAACGTGGGACAACGTGGGACAACGTGGGACAACGTGGGACAACGTGGGACATCGTGGGACAACGTGGGACAGCGTGGGACAACGTGGGACAACGTGGGACAACGTGGGACACCGTTGGACAACGTGGGACACCGTTGGACATCGTTGGACACCGTGGGACAACGTTGGACAACGTGGGACAACGTGGGACAACGTGGGACAACGTGGGACACCGTTGGACACCGTTGGACATCGTTGGACACCGTTGGACAACGTGGGACAACGTGGGACACCGTTGGACATCGTTGGACACCGTTGGACATCGTTGGACACCGTGGGACACCGTTGGACACCGTTGGACACCGTTGGACATCGGTGGACATCGTGGGACACCGTTGGACACCGTTGGACAACGTGGGACAACGTGGGACACCGTTGGACACCGTGGGACACCGTTGGACAACGTGGGACAACGTGGGACAACGTGGGACAACGTGGGACACCGTTGGACACAGTGGGACACCGTTGGACACCGTTGGACATCGTTGGACACCGTGGGACAACGTGGGACAACGTGGGACAACGTGGGAAACCATGGAACAACGTGGGACAACGTGGGACAACGTGGGACAACGTGGGACAACGTGGGACACCGTTGGACATCGTTGGACACCGTGGGACAACGTGGGACAACGTGGGACACCGTTGGACACCGTTGGACATCGTTGGACATCGTTGGACACCGTTGGACACCGTTGGACACCGTTGGACACCGTGGGACAACGTGGGACAACGTGGGACAACGTGGGACAACGTGGGACAACGTGGGACAACGTGGGACAACGTGGGACAACGTGGGACAACGTGGGACAACGTGGGACAACGTGGGACAACGTGGGACATCGTGGGACAACGTGGGACAACGTGGGACAACGTGGGACAATGTGGGACAACGTGGGACAACGTGGGACAACGTGGGACAACTTGGGACAACGTGGGACATCGTGGGACAACGTGGGACAACGTGGGACAACGTGGGACAACGTGGGACAACGTGGGACAACGTGGGACACCGTTGGACAACGTGGGACACCGTTGGACATCGTTGGACAACGTGGGACATCGTGGGACAACGTGGGACAACGTGGGACAACGTGGGACAATGTGGGACAACGTTGGACAACGTGGGACAACGTGGGACACCGTTGGACACCGTTGGACATCGTTGGACATCGTTGGACATCGTGGGACACCGTTGGACATCGTTGGACACCGTTGGACATCGTTGGACACCGTGGGACAACGTGGGACAACGTGGGACAACGTGGGACACCGTTGGACATCGTTGGACACCGTTGGACATCGTTGGACACCGTGGGACACCGTTGGACACCGTTGGACACCGTTGGACATCGGTGGACATCGTGGGACACCGTTGGACACCGTTGGACATCGTGGGACACCGTTGGACACCGTGGGACAACGTGGGACAACGTGGGACAACGTGGGACAACGTGGGACAACGTGGGACAACGTGGGACAACGTGGGACAACGTGGGACAACGTGGGACAACGTGGGACAACGTGGGACACCGTTGGACACCGTGGGACAACGTGGGACAACGTGGGACAACGTGGGACAACGTGGGACACCGCTGGACAACGTGGGACACCGTGGGACAACGTGGGACAACGTGGGACAACGTGGGACAGCGTGGGACAACGTGGGACAACGTGGGACAACGTGGGACAACGTGGGACACCGTTGGACATCGTTGGACAACGTGGGACATCGTGGGACAACGTGGGACAACGTGGGACAACGTGGGACAACGTGGGACAACGTGGGACAACGTGGGACAACGTGGGACAACGTGGGACAACGTGGGACAACGTGGGACAACGTGGGACAACGTGGGACAACGTGGGACAACGTGGGACAACGTGGGACACCGTTGGACATCGTTGGACAACGTGGGACAACGTGGGACAGCGTGGGACAACGTGGGACAACGTAGGACAACGTGGGACAACGTGGGACACCGTTGGACATCGTTGGACAACGTGGGACATCGTGGGACAACGTGGGACAACGTGGGACAACGTGGGACAACGTGGGACACCGTTGGACACCGTGGGACACCGTTGGACACCGTTGGACACCGTGGGACACCGTTGGACACAGCTGGACATCGTTGGACACCGTGGGACAACGTGGGACAACGTGGGACAACGTGGGACAACGTGGGACAACGTGGGACACCGTTGGACATCGTTGGACACCGTGGGACAACGTGGGACAACGTGGGACAACGTGGGACACCGTTGGACACCGTTGGACATCGTTGGACATCGTTGGACATCGTGGGACACCGTTGGACATCGTTGGACATCGTTGGACACCGTTGGACATCGTTGGACATCGTTGGACGTCGTTGGACACCGTTGGACACCGTTGGACACCGTTGGACACCGTTGGACATCGGTGGACATCGTGGGACACCGTTGGACACCGTTGGACATCGTTGGACACCGTTGGACACCGTGGGACAACGTGGGACAACGTGGGACAACGTGGGACAACGTAGGACAACGTGGGACAACGTGGGACAACGTGGGACACCGTTGGACACCGTGGGACACCGTTGGACAACGTGGGACAACGTGGGACAACGTGGGACAACGTGGGACACCGTTGGACACCGTGGGACACCGTTGGACACCGTTGGACATCGTTGGACACCGTGGGACAACGTGGGACAACGTGGGACAACGTGGGAAACCATGGAACAACGTGGGACAACGTGGGACAACGTGGGACATCGTGGGACAACGTGGGACACCGTTGGACATCGTTGGACACCGTGGGACAACGTTGGACAACGTGGGACACCGTTGGACACCGTTGGACATCGTTGGACATCGTTGGACACCGTTGGACACCGTTGGACACCGTTGGACACCGTGGGACAACGTGGGACAACGTGGGACAACGTGGGACAACGTGGGACAACGTGGGACAACGTGGGACAACGTGGGACAACGTGGGACAACGTGGGACAACGTGGGACAACGTGGGACAACGTGGGACAACGTGGGACAACGTGGGACATCGTGGGACAAATTGGGACAACGTGGGACAACGTGGGACAATGTGGGACAACGTGGGACAACGTGGGACAACGTGGGACAACGTGGGACAACGTGGGACATCGTGGGACAAAGTGGGACAACGTGGGACAACGTGGGACAACGTGGGACAACGTGGGACAACGTGGGACAACGTGGGACATCGTGGGACAACGTGGGACAACGTGGGACAACGTGGGACAACGTGGGACAACGTGGGACACCGTTGGACAACGTGGGACACCGTTGGACATCGTTGGACACCGTGGGACAACGTTGGACAACGTGGGACAACGTGGGACACCGTTGGACACCGTTGGACATCGTTGGACATCGGTGGACATCGTGGGACACCGTTGGACACCGTTGGACATCGTTGGACACCGTTGGACATCGTTGGACACCGTTGGACACCGTTGGACACCGTTGGACATCGGTGGACATCGTGGGACACCGTTGGACACCGTTGGACATCGTTGGACACCGTTGGACACCGTGGGACAACGTGGGACAACGTGGGACACCGTGGGACAACGTGGGACAACGTGGGACAACGTGGGACAACGTGGGACAACGTGGGACAACGTGGGACACCGTTGGACACCGTGGGACAACGTGGGACAACGTGGGACAACGTGGGACAACGTGGGACACCGCTGGACAACGTGGGACACCGTTGGACATCGTTGGACACCGTGGGACAACGTGGGACAACGTGGGACAACGTGGGACACCGTTGGACAACGTGGGACACCGTTGGACATCGTTGGACACCGTGGGACAACGTGGGACAACGTGGGACAACGTGGGACACCGTTGGACACCGTTGGACATCGTTGGACATCGTTGGACACCGTTGGACACCGTGGGACAACGTGGGACAACGTGGGACAACGTGGGACAACGTGGGACAACGTGGGACAACGTGGGACAACGTGTGACAACGTGGGACAACGTGGGACATCGTGGGACAACGTGGGACAACGTGGGACACCGTTGGACACCGTTGGACATCGTTGGACACGGTTGGACACCGTGGGACAACGTGGGACAACGTGGGACAACGTGGGACAACGTGGGACACCGTTGGACAACGTGGGACAACGTGGGACAACGTGGGACAACGTGGGACAACGTGGGACACCGTGGGACACCGTTGGACACCGTTGGACATCGTTGGACACCGTGGGACAACGTGGGACAACGTGGGACAACGTGGGACATCGTGGGACAACGTGGGACAACGTGGGACAACGTGGGACAACGTGGGACACCGTTGGACACCGTGGGACACCGTTGGACACCGTTGGACACCGTGGGACACCGTTGGACACCGCTGGACATCGTTGGACACCGTGGGACAACGTGGGACAACGTGGGACAACGTGGGACAACGTGGGACATCGTTGGACACCGTGGGACAACGTGGGACAACGTGGGACAACGTGGGACAACGTGGGACAACGTGGGACAACGTGGGACAACGTGGGACAACGTGGGACAACGTGGGACAACGTGGGACAACGTGGGACAACGTGGGACACCGTTGGACACCGTTGGACATCGTTGGACATCGTTGGACATCGTGGGACACCGTTGGACATCGTTGGACATCGTTGGACACCGTTGGACATCGTTGGACATCGTTGGACATCGTTGGACACCGTTGGACACCGTTGGACACCGTTGGACACCGTTGGACATCGGTGGACATCGTGGGACACCGTTGGACACCGTTGGACATCGTTGGACATCGTTGGACACCGTGGGACAACGTGGGACAACGTGGGACAACGTGGGAAACCATGGAACAACGTGGGACAACGTGGGACAACGTGGGAAACCATGGAACAACGTGGGACAACGTGGGACAACGTGGGACAACGTGGGACAACGTGGGACACCGTTGGACATCGTTGGACACCGTGGGACAACGTGGGACAACGTGGGACACCGTTGGACACCGTTGGACATCGTTGGACATCGTTGGACACCGTTGGACACCGTTGGACACCGTTGGACACCGTGGGACAACGTGGGACAACGTGGGACAACGTGGGACAACGTGGGACAACGTGGGACAACGTGGGACACCGTTGGACATCGTTGGACATCGTTGGACATCGTTGGACAACGTGGGACACCGTTGGACATCGTTGGACATCGTTGGACACCGTGGGACAACGTGGGACAACGTGGGACAACGTGGGACAACGTGGGACACCGTTGGACATCGTTGGACACCGTGGGACAACGTGGGACAACGTGGGACAACGTGGGACACCGTTGGACACCGTTGGACATCGTTGGACATCGTTGGACATCGTGGGACACCGTTGGACATCGTTGGACATCGTTGGACACCGTTGGACATCGTTGGACATCGTTGGACGTCGTTGGACACCGTTGGACACCGTTGGACACCGTTGGACACCGTTGGACATCGGTGGACATCGTGGGACACCGTTGGACACCGTTGGACATCGTTGGACACCGTTGGACACCATGGGACAACGTGGGACAACGTGGGACAACGTGGGACAACGTAGGACAACGTGGGACAACGTGGGACAACGTGGGACACCGTTGGACACCGTGGGACACCGTTGGACAACGTGGGACAACGTGGGACAACGTGGGACAACGTGGGACACCGTTGGACACCGTGGGACACCGTTGGACACCGTTGGACATCGTTGGACACCGTGGGACAACGTGGGACAACGTGGGACAACGTGGGAAACCATGGAACAACGTGGGACAACGTGGGACAACGTGGGACAACGTGGGACAACGTGGGACACCGTTGGACATCGTTGGACACCGTGGGACAACGTTGGACAACGTGGGACACCGTTGGACACCGTTGGACATCGTTGGACATCGTTGGACACCGTTGGACACCGTTGGACACCGTTGGACACCGTGGGACAACGTGGGACAACGTGGGACAACGTGGGACAACGTGGGACAACGTGGGACAACGTGGGACAACGTGGGACAACGTGGGACAACGTGGGACAACGTGGGACAACGTGGGACAACGTGGGACATCGTGGGACAAATTGGGACAACGTGGGACAACGTGGGACAATGTGGGACAACGTGGGACAACGTGGGACAACGTGGGACAACGTGGGACAACGTGGGACATCGTGGGACAAAGTGGGACAACGTGGGACAACGTGGGACAACGTGGGACAACGTGGGACAACGTGGGACAACGTGGGACATCGTGGGACAACGTGGGACAACGTGGGACAACGTGGGACAACGTGGGACAACGTGGGACACCGTTGGACAACGTGGGACACCGTTGGACATCGTTGGACACCGTGGGACAACGTTGGACAACGTGGGACAACGTGGGACACCGTTGGACACCGTTGGACATCGTTGGACATCGGTGGACATCGTGGGACACCGTTGGACACCGTTGGACATCGTTGGACACCGTTGGACATCGTTGGACACCGTGGGACACCGTTGGACACCGTTGGACACCGTTGGACATCGGTGGACATCGTGGGACACCGTTGGACACCGTTGGACATCGTTGGACACCGTTGGACACCGTGGGACAACGTGGGACAACGTGGGACACCGTGGGACAACGTGGGACACCGTTGGACACCGTTGGACATCGTTGGACATCGTTGGACACCGTTGGACACCGTGGGACAACGTGGGACAACGTGGGACAACGTGGGACAACGTGGGACAACGTGGGACAACGTGGGACAACGTGTGACAACGTGGGACAACGTGGGACATCGTGGGACAACGTGGGACAACGTGGGACACCGTTGGACACCGTTGGACATCGTTGGACACGGTTGGACACCGTGGGACAACGTGGGACAACGTGGGACAACGTGGGACAACGTGGGACACCGTTGGACAACGTGGGACAACGTGGGACAACGTGGGACAACGTGGGACAACGTGGGACACCGTGGGACACCGTGGGACACCGTTGGACATCGTTGGACACCGTGGGACAACGTGGGACAACGTGGGACAACGTGGGACATCGTGGGACAACGTGGGACAACGTGGGACAACGTGGGACAACGTGGGACACCGTTGGACACCGTGGGACACCGTTGGACACCGTTGGACACCGTGGGACACCGTTGGACACCGCTGGACATCGTTGGACACCGTGGGACAACGTGGGACAACGTGGGACAACGTGGGACAACGTGGGACATCGTTGGACACCGTGGGACAACGTGGGACAACGTGGGACAACGTGGGACAACGTGGGACAACGTGGGACAACGTGGGACAACGTGGGACAACGTGGGACAACGTGGGACAACGTGGGACAACGTGGGACAACGTGGGACACCGTTGGACACCGTTGGACATCGTTGGACATCGTTGGACATCGTGGGACACCGTTGGACATCGTTGGACATCGTTGGACACCGTTGGACATCGTTGGACATCGTTGGACATCGTTGGACACCGTTGGACACCGTTGGACACCGTTGGACACCGTTGGACATCGGTGGACATCGTGGGACACCGTTGGACACCGTTGGACATCGTTGGACATCGTTGGACACCGTGGGACAACGTGGGACAACGTGGGACAACGTGGGAAACCATGGAACAACGTGGGACAACGTGGGACAACGTGGGAAACCATGGAACAACGTGGGACAACGTGGGACAACGTGGGACAACGTGGGACAACGTGGGACACCGTTGGACATCGTTGGACACCGTGGGACAACGTGGGACAACGTGGGACACCGTTGGACACCGTTGGACATCGTTGGACATCGTTGGACACCGTTGGACACCGTTGGACACCGTTGGACACCGTGGGACAACGTGGGACAACGTGGGACAACGTGGGACAACGTGGGACAACGTGGGACAACGTGGGACACCGTTGGACATCGTTGGACATCGTTGGACATCGTTGGACAACGTGGGACACCGTTGGACACAGCTGGACATCGTTGGACACCGTGGGACAACGTGGGACAACGTGGGACAACGTGGGACAACGTGGGACACCGTTGGACATCGTTGGACACCGTGGGACAACGTGGGACAACGTGGGACAACGTGGGACACCGTTGGACACCGTTGGACATCGTTGGACATCGTTGGACATCGTGGGACACCGTTGGACATCGTTGGACATCGTTGGACACCGTTGGACATCGTTGGACATCGTTGGACGTCGTTGGACACCGTTGGACACCGTTGGACACCGTTGGACACCGTTGGACATCGGTGGACATCGTGGGACACCGTTGGACACCGTTGGACATCGTTGGACACCGTTGGACACCATGGGACAACGTGGGACAACGTGGGACAACGTGGGACAACGTAGGACAACGTGGGACAACGTGGGACAACGTGGGACACCGTTGGACACCGTGGGACACCGTTGGACAACGTGGGACAACGTGGGACAACGTGGGACAACGTGGGACACCGTTGGACACCGTGGGACACCGTTGGACACCGTTGGACATCGTTGGACACCGTGGGACAACGTGGGACAACGTGGGACAACGTGGGAAACCATGGAACAACGTGGGACAACGTGGGACAACGTGGGACAACGTGGGACAACGTGGGACACCGTTGGACATCGTTGGACACCGTGGGACAACGTTGGACAACGTGGGACACCGTTGGACACCGTTGGACATCGTTGGACATCGTTGGACACCGTTGGACACCGTTGGACACCGTTGGACACCGTGGGACAACGTGGGACAACGTGGGACAACGTGGGACAACGTGGGACAACGTGGGACAACGTGGGACAACGTGGGACAACGTGGGACAACGTGGGACAACGTGGGACAACGTGGGACAACGTGGGACATCGTGGGACAAATTGGGACAACGTGGGACAACGTGGGACAATGTGGGACAACGTGGGACAACGTGGGACAACGTGGGACAACGTGGGACAACGTGGGACATCGTGGGACAAAGTGGGACAACGTGGGACAACGTGGGACAACGTGGGACAACGTGGGACAACGTGGGACAACGTGGGACATCGTGGGACAACGTGGGACAACGTGGGACAACGTGGGACAACGTGGGACACCGTGGGACACCGTTGGACAACGTGGGACACCGTTGGACATCGTTGGACACCGTGGGACAACGTTGGACAACGTGGGACAACGTGGGACACCGTTGGACACCGTTGGACATCGTTGGACATCGGTGGACATCGTGGGACACCGTTGGACACCGTTGGACATCGTTGGACACCGTTGGACATCGTTGGACACCGTGGGACACCGTTGGACACCGTTGGACACCGTTGGACATCGGTGGACATCGTGGGACACCGTTGGACACCGTTGGACATCGTTGGACACCGTTGGACACCGTGGGACAACGTGGGACAACGTGGGACACCGTGGGACAACGTGGGACACCGTTGGACAACGTTGGACATCGTTGGACATCGTTGGACACCGTTGGACACCGTGGGACAACGTGGGACAACGTGGGACAACGTGGGACAACGTGGGACAACGTGGGACAACGTGGGACAACGTGTGACAACGTGGGACAACGTGGGACATCGTGGGACAACGTGGGACAACGTGGGACACCGTTGGACACCGTTGGACATCGTTGGACACGGTTGGACACCGTGGGACAACGTGGGACAACGTGGGACAACGTGGGACAACGTGGGACACCGTTGGACAACGTGGGACAACGTGGGACAACGTGGGACAACGTGGGACAACGTGGGACACCGTGGGACACCGTTGGACACCGTTGGACATCGTTGGACACCGTGGGACAACGTGGGACAACGTGGGACAACGTGGGACATCGTGGGACAACGTGGGACAACGTGGGACAACGTGGGACAACGTGGGACACCGTTGGACACCGTGGGACACCGTTGGACACCGTTGGACACCGTGGGACACCGTTGGACACCGCTGGACATCGTTGGACACCGTGGGACAACGTGGGACAACGTGGGACAACGTGGGACAACGTGGGACATCGTTGGACACCGTGGGACAACGTGGGACAACGTGGGACAACGTGGGACAACGTGGGACAACGTGGGACAACGTGGGACAACGTGGGACAACGTGGGACAACGTGGGACAACGTGGGACAACGTGGGACAACGTGGGACACCGTTGGACACCGTTGGACATCGTTGGACATCGTTGGACATCGTGGGACACCGTTGGACATCGTTGGACATCGTTGGACACCGTTGGACATCGTTGGACATCGTTGGACATCGTTGGACACCGTTGGACACCGTTGGACACCGTTGGACACCGTTGGACATCGGTGGACATCGTGGGACACCGTTGGACACCGTTGGACATCGTTGGACATCGTTGGACACCGTGGGACAACGTGGGACAACGTGGGACAACGTGGGAAACCATGGAACAACGTGGGACAACGTGGGACAACGTGGGAAACCATGGAACAACGTGGGACAACGTGGGACAACGTGGGACAACGTGGGACAACGTGGGACAACGTGGGACACCGTTGGACATCGTTGGACACCGTGGGACAACGTGGGACAACGTGGGACACCGTTGGACACCGTTGGACATCGTTGGACATCGTTGGACACCGTTGGACACCGTTGGACACCGTTGGACACCGTGGGACAACGTGGGACAACGTGGGACAACGTGGGACAACGTGGGACAACGTGGGACAACGTGGGACAACGTGGGACACCGTTGGACATCGTTGGACACCGTGGGACAACGTGGGACAACGTGGGACACCGTTGGACATCGTTGGACACCGTGGGACAACGTGGGACAACGTGGGACACCGTTGGACACCGTTGGACATCGTTGGACATCGTTGGACACCGTTGGACACCGTTGGACACCGTTGGACACCGTGGGACAACGTGGGACAACGTGGGACAACGTGGGACAACGTGGGACAACGTGGGACAACGTGGGACAACGTGGGACAACGTGGGACAACGTGGGACAACGTGGGACATCGTGGGACAACGTGGGACAACGTGGGACAACGTGGGACAACGTGGGACAACGTGGGACAACGTGGGACAACGTGGGACAACGTGGGACAACGTGGGACAACGTGGGACAACGTGGGACACCGTTGGACAACGTGGGACACCGTTGGACATCGTTGGACACCGTGGGACAACGTTGGACAACGTGGGACAACGTGGGACACCGTTGGACACCGTTGGACATCGTTGGGCATCGTTGGACATCGTGGGACACCGTTGGACATCGTTGGACACCGTTGGACATCGTTGGACACCGTGGGACAACGTGGGACAACGTGGGACAACGTGGGACACCGTTGGACATCGTTGGACACCGTTGGACATCGTTGGACACCGTGGGACACCGTTGGACACCGTTGGACACCGTTGGATACCGTGGGACAACGTGGGACAACGTGGGACAACGTGGGACAACGTGGGACAACGTGGGACAGCGCTGGACAACGTGGGACACCGTTGGACATCGTTGGACACCGTGGGACAACGTGGGACAACGTGGGACAACGTGGGACACCGTTGGACACCGTTGGACACCGTTGGACATCGTTGGACATCGGTGGACATCGTGGGACACCGTTGGACACCGTTGGACATCGTTGGACACCGTTGGACACCGTGGGACACCGTTGGACACCGTTGGACACCGTGGGACACCGTTGGACACCGCTGGACATCGTTGGACACCGTGGGACAACGTGGGACAACGTGGGACAACGTGGGACAACGTGGGACAACGTGGGACATCGTTGGACACCGTGGGACAACGTGGGACAACGTGGGACAACGTGGGACAACGTGGGACAACGTGGGACAACGTGGGACAACGTGGGACAACGTGGGACAACGTGGGACAACGTGGGACACCGTTGGACACCGTTGGACATCGTTGGACATCGTTGGACATCGTGGGACACCGTTGGACATCGTTGGACATCGTTGGACACCGTTGGACATCGTTGGACATCGTTGGACATCGTTGGACACCGTTGGACACCGTTGGACACCGTTGGACACCGTTGGACATCGGTGGACATCGTGGGACACCGTTGGACACCGTTGGACATCGTTGGACATCGTTGGACACCGTGGGACAACGTGGGACAACGTGGGACAACGTGGGAAACCATGGAACAACGTGGGACAACGTGGGACAACGTGGGACAACGTGGGACAACGTGGGACACCGTTGGACATCGTTGGACATCGTTGGACATCGTTGGACAACGTGGGACAACGTGGGACAACGTGGGAAACCATGGAACAACGTGGGACAACGTGGGACAACGTGGGACAACGTGGGACAACGTGGGACACCGTTGGACATCGTTGGACACCGTGGGACAACGTGGGACAACGTGGGACACCGTTGGACACCGTTGGACATCGTTGGACATCGTTGGACACCGTTGGACACCGTTGGACACCGTTGGACACCGTGGGACAACGTGGGACAACGTGGGACAACGTGGGACAACGTGGGACAACGTGGGACAACATGGGACAACGTGGGACAACGTGGGACACCGTTGGACATCGTTGGACACCGTTGGACATCGTTGGACAACGTGGGACACCGTTGGACACCGTTGGACATCGTTGGACATCGTTGGACACCGTTGGACACCGTTGGACACCGTTGGACACCGTGGGACAACGTGGGACACCGTTGGACACCGTTGGACATCGTTGGACATCGGTGGACATCGTGGGACACCGTTGGACACCGTTGGACATCGTTGGACACCGTTGGACATCGTTGGACACCGTGGGACACCGTTGGACACCGTTGGACACCGTTGGACATCGGTGGACATCGTGGGACACCGTTGGACACCGTTGGACAACGTGGGACTCCGTTGGACACCGTGGGACAACGTGGGACAACGTGGGACACCGTGGGACAACGTGGGACAACGTGGGACAACGTGGGACAACGTGGGACAACGTGGGACAACGTGGGACACCGTTGGACACCGTTGGACATCGTTGGACATCGTTGGACATCGTGGGACACCGTTGGACATCGTTGGACATCGTTGGACACCGTTGGACATCGTTGGACATCGTTGGACATCGTTGGACACCGTTGGACACCGTTGGACACCGTTGGACACCGTTGGACATCGGTGGACATCGTGGGACACCGTTGGACACCGTTGGACATCGTTGGACATCGTTGGACACCGTGGGACAACGTGGGACAACGTGGGACAACGTGGGAAACCATGGAACAACGTGGGACAACGTGGGACAACGTGGGACAACGTGGGACAACGTGGGACACCGTTGGACATCGTTGGACATCGTTGGACATCGTTGGACAACGTGGGACAACGTGGGACAACGTGGGAAACCATGGAACAACGTGGGACAACGTGGGACAACGTGGGACAACGTGGGACAACGTGGGACACCGTTGGACATCGTTGGACACCGTGGGACAACGTGGGACAACGTGGGACACCGTTGGACACCGTTGGACATCGTTGGACATCGTTGGACACCGTTGGACACCGTTGGACACCGTTGGACACCGTGGGACAACGTGGGACAACGTGGGACAACGTGGGACAACGTGGGACAACGTGGGACAACATGGGACAACGTGGGACAACGTGGGACACCGTTGGACATCGTTGGACACCGTTGGACATCGTTGGACAACGTGGGACACCGTTGGACACCGTTGGACATCGTTGGACATCGTTGGACACCGTTGGACACCGTTGGACACCGTTGGACACCGTGGGACAACGTGGGACACCGTTGGACACCGTTGGACATCGTTGGACATCGGTGGACATCGTGGGACACCGTTGGAAACCGTTGGACATCGTTGGACACCGTTGGACATCGTTGGACACCGTGGGACACCGTTGGACACCGTTGGACACCGTTGGACATCGGTGGACATCGTGGGACACCGTTGGACACCGTTGGACATCGTTGGACACCGTTGGACACCGTGGGACAACGTGGGACAACGTGGGACACCGTGGGACAACGTGGGACAACGTGGGACAACGTGGGACAACGTGGGACAACGTGGGACAACGTGGGACACCGTTGGACACCGTGGGACAACGTGGGACAACGTGGGACAACGTGGGACAACGTGGGACACCGCTGGACAACGTGGGACACCGTTGGACATCGTTGGACACCGTGGGACAACGTGGGACAACGTGGGACAACGTGGGACACCGTTGGACACCGTGGGACAACGTGGGACAACGTGGGACACCGTTGGACACCGTTGGACATCGTTGGACACCGTGGGACAACGTGGGACAACGTGGGACAACGTGGGACACCGTTGGACATCGTTGGACACCGTGGGACAACGTGGGACAACGTGGGACACCGTTGGACACCGTTGGACATCGTTGGACATCGTTGGACACCGTTGGACACCGTTGGACACCGTTGGACACCGTGGGACAACGTGGGACAACGTGGGACAACGTGGGACAACGTGGGACAACGTGGGACAACGTGGGACAACGTGGGACAACGTGGGACAACGTGGGACAACGTGGGACAACGTGGGACAACGTGGGACAACGTGGGACAACGTGGGACACCGTTGGACAACGTGGGACACCGTTGGACATCGTTGGACACCGTGGGACAACGTTGGACAACGTGGGACAACGTGGGACACCGTTGGACACCGTTGGACATCGTTGGGCATCGTTGGACATCGTGGGACACCGTTGGACATCGTTGGACACCGTTGGACATCGTTGGACACCGTGGGACAACGTGGGACAACGTGGGACAACGTGGGACACCGTTGGACATCGTTGGACACCGTTGGACATCGTTGGACACCGTGGGACACCGTTGGACACCGTTGGACACCGTTGGATACCGTGGGACAACGTGGGACAACGTGGGACAACGTGGGACAACGTGGGACAACGTGGGACAGCGCTGGACAACGTGGGACAACGTGGGACAACGTGGGACAACGTGGGACACCGTTGGACATCGTTGGACATCGTTGGACATCGTTGGACAACGTGGGACAACGTGGGACAACGTGGGAAACCATGGAACAACGTGGGACAACGTGGGACAACGTGGGACAACGTGGGACAACGTGGGACACCGTTGGACATCGTTGGACACCGTGGGACAACGTGGGACAACGTGGGACACCGTTGGACACCGTTGGACATCGTTGGACATCGTTGGACACCGTTGGACACCGTTGGACACCGTTGGACACCGTGGGACAACGTGGGACAACGTGGGACAACGTGGGACAACGTGGGACAACGTGGGACAACATGGGACAACGTGGGACAACGTGGGACACCGTTGGACATCGTTGGACACCGTTGGACATCGTTGGACAACGTGGGACACCGTTGGACACCGTTGGACATCGTTGGACATCGTTGGACACCGTTGGACACCGTTGGACACCGTTGGACACCGTGGGACAACGTGGGACACCGTTGGACACCGTTGGACATCGTTGGACATCGGTGGACATCGTGGGACACCGTTGGACACCGTTGGACATCGTTGGACACCGTTGGACATCGTTGGACACCGTGGGACACCGTTGGACACCGTTGGACACCGTTGGACATCGGTGGACATCGTGGGACACCGTTGGACACCGTTGGACATCGTTGGACACCGTTGGACACCGTGGGACAACGTGGGACAACGTGGGACACCGTGGGACAACGTGGGACAACGTGGGACAACGTGGGACAACGTGGGACAACGTGGGACAACGTGGGACACCGTTGGACACCGTTGGACATCGTTGGACATCGTTGGACATCGTGGGACACCGTTGGACATCGTTGGACATCGTTGGACACCGTTGGACATCGTTGGACATCGTTGGACATCGTTGGACACCGTTGGACACCGTTGGACACCGTTGGACACCGTTGGACATCGGTGGACATCGTGGGACACCGTTGGACACCGTTGGACATCGTTGGACATCGTTGGACACCGTGGGACAACGTGGGACAACGTGGGACAACGTGGGAAACCATGGAACAACGTGGGACAACGTGGGACAACGTGGGACAACGTGGGACAACGTGGGACACCGTTGGACATCGTTGGACATCGTTGGACATCGTTGGACAACGTGGGACAACGTGGGACAACGTGGGAAACCATGGAACAACGTGGGACAACGTGGGACAACGTGGGACAACGTGGGACAACGTGGGACACCGTTGGACATCGTTGGACACCGTGGGACAACGTGGGACAACGTGGGACACCGTTGGACACAGTTGGACATCGTTGGACATCGTTGGACACCGTTGGACACCGTTGGACACCGTTGGACACCGTGGGACAACGTGGGACAACGTGGGACAACGTGGGACAACGTGGGACAACGTGGGACAACATGGGACAACGTGGGACAACGTGGGACACCGTTGGACATCGTTGGACACCGTTGGACATCGTTGGACAACGTGGGACACCGTTGGACACCGTTGGACATCGTTGGACATCGTTGGACACCGTTGGACACCGTTGGACACCGTTGGACACCGTGGGACAACGTGGGACACCGTTGGACACCGTTGGACATCGTTGGACATCGGTGGACATCGTGGGACACCGTTGGACACCGTTGGACATCGTTGGACACCGTTGGACATCGTTGGACACCGTGGGACACCGTTGGACACCGTTGGACACCGTTGGACATCGGTGGACATCGTGGGACACCGTTGGACACCGTTGGACATCGTTGGACACCGTTGGACACCGTGGGACAACGTGGGACAACGTGGGACACCGTGGGACAACGTGGGACAACGTGGGACAACGTGGGACAACGTGGGACAACGTGGGACAACGTGGGACACCGTGGGACACCGTGGGACAACGTGGGACAACGTGGGACAACGTGGGACAACGTGGGACACCGCTGGACAACGTGGGACACCGTTGGACATCGTTGGACACCGTGGGACAACGTGGGACAACGTGGGACAACGTGGGACACCGTTGGACAACGTGGGACAACGTGGGACAACGTGGGACACCGTTGGACACCGTTGGACATCGTTGGACACCGTGGGACAACGTGGGACAACGTGGGACAACGTGGGACAACGTGGGACAACGTGGGACAACGTGGGACAACGTGGGACACCGTTGGACAACGTGGGACACCGTTGGACATCGTTGGACACCGTGGGACAACGTTGGACAACGTGGGACAACGTGGGACACCGTTGGACACCGTTGGACATCGTTGGGCATCGTTGGACATCGTGGGACACCGTTGGACATCGTTGGACACCGTTGGACATCGTTGGACACCGTGGGACAACGTGGGACAACGTGGGACAACGTGGGACACCGTTGGACATCGTTGGACACCGTTGGACATCGTTGGACACCGTGGGACACCGTTGGACACCGTTGGACACCGTTGGATACCGTGGGACAACGTGGGACAACGTGGGACAACGTGGGACAACGTGGGACAACGTGGGACAGCGCTGGACAACGTGGGACACCGTTGGACATCGTTGGACATCGTTGGACATCGTTGGACAACGTGGGACACCGTTGGACACAGCTGGACATCGTTGGACACCGTGGGACAACGTGGGACAACGTGGGACAACGTGGGACAACGTGGGACACCGTTGGACATCGTTGGACACCGTGGGACAACGTGGGACAACGTGGGACAACGTGGGACACCGTTGGACACCGTTGGACATCGTTGGACATCGTTGGACATCGTGGGACACCGTTGGACATCGTTGGACATCGTTGGACACCGTTGGACATCGTTGGACATCGTTGGACGTCGTTGGACACCGTTGGACACCGTTGGACACCGTTGGACACCGTTGGACATCGGTGGACATCGTGGGACACCGTTGGACACCGTTGGACATCGTTGGACACCGTTGGACACCATGGGACAACGTGGGACAACGTGGGACAACGTGGGACAACGTAGGACAACGTGGGACAACGTGGGACAACGTGGGACACCGTTGGACACCGTGGGACACCGTTGGACAACGTGGGACAACGTGGGACAACGTGGGACAACGTGGGACACCGTTGGACACCGTGGGACACCGTTGGACACCGTTGGACATCGTTGGACACCGTGGGACAACGTGGGACAACGTGGGACAACGTGGGAAACCATGGAACAACGTGGGACAACGTGGGACAACGTGGGACAACGTGGGACAACGTGGGACACCGTTGGACACCGTTGGACACCGTTGGACAACGTTGGACAACGTGGGACACCGTTGGACACCGTTGGACATCGTTGGACATCGTTGGACACCGTTGGACACCGTTGGACACCGTTGGACACCGTGGGACAACGTGGGACAACGTGGGACAACGTGGGACAACGTGGGACAACGTGGGACAACGTGGGACAACGTGGGACAACGTGGGACAACGTGGGACAACGTGGGACAACGTGGGACAACGTGGGACATCGTGGGACAAATTGGGACAACGTGGGACAACGTGGGACAATGTGGGACAACGTGGGACAACGTGGGACAACGTGGGACAACGTGGGACAACGTGGGACATCGTGGGACAAAGTGGGACAACGTGGGACAACGTGGGACAACGTGGGACAACGTGGGACAACGTGGGACAACGTGGGACAACGTGGGACAACGTGGGACAACGTGGGACACCGTTGGACACCGTGGGACAACGTGGGACAACGTGGGACAACGTGGGACAACGTGGGACACCGCTGGACAACGTGGGACACCGTGGGACATCGTTGGACACCGTGGGACAACGTGGGACAACGTGGGACAACGTGGGACACCGTTGGACAACGTGGGACACCGTTGGACATCGTTGGACACCGTGGGACAACGTGGGACAACGTGGGACAACGTGGGACACCGTTGGACACCGTTGGACATCGTTGGACATCGTTGGACACCGTTGGACACCGTGGGACAACGTGGGACAACGTGGGACAACGTGGGACAACGTGGGACAACGTGGGACAACGTGGGACAACGTGTGACAACGTGGGACAACGTGGGACATCGTGGGACAACGTGGGACAACGTGGGACACCGTTGGACACCGTTGGACATCGTTGGACACGGTTGGACACCGTGGGACAACGTGGGACAACGTGGGACAACGTGGGACAACGTGGGACACCGTTGGACAACGTGGGACAACGTGGGACAACGTGGGACAACGTGGGACAACGTGGGACACCGTGGGACACCGTTGGACACCGTTGGACATCGTTGGACACCGTGGGACAACGTGGGACAACGTGGGACAACGTGGGACATCGTGGGACAACGTGGGACAACGTGGGACAACGTGGGACAACGTGGGACACCGTTGGACACCGTGGGACACCGTTGGACACCGTTGGACACCGTGGGACACCGTTGGACACCGCTGGACATCGTTGGACACCGTGGGACAACGTGGGACAACGTGGGACAACGTGGGACAACGTGGGACATCGTTGGACACCGTGGGACAACGTGGGACAACGTGGGACAACGTGGGACAACGTGGGACAACGTGGGACAACGTGGGACAACGTGGGACAACGTGGGACAACGTGGGACAACGTGGGACAACGTGGGACAACGTGGGACACCGTTGGACACCGTTGGACATCGTTGGACATCGTTGGACATCGTGGGACACCGTTGGACATCGTTGGACATCGTTGGACACCGTTGGACATCGTTGGACATCGTTGGACATCGTTGGACACCGTTGGACACCGTTGGACACCGTTGGACACCGTTGGACATCGGTGGACATCGTGGGACACCGTTGGACACCGTTGGACATCGTTGGACATCGTCGGACACCGTGGGACAACGTGGGACAACGTGGGACAACGTGGGAAACCATGGAACAACGTGGGACAACGTGGGACAACGTGGGAAACCATGGAACAACGTGGGACAACGTGGGACAACGTGGGACAACGTGGGACAACGTGGGACAACGTGGGACACCGTTGGACATCGTTGGACACCGTGGGACAACGTGGGACAACGTGGGACACCGTTGGACACCGTTGGACATCGTTGGACATCGTTGGACACCGTTGGACACCGTTGGACACCGTTGGACACCGTGGGACAACGTGGGACAACGTGGGACAACGTGGGACAACGTGGGACAACGTGGGACAACGTGGGACAACGTGGGACAACGTGGGACACCGTTGGACATCGTTGGACATCGTTGGACATCGTTGGACAACGTGGGACAACGTGGGACAACGTGGGACACCGTTGGAAAACGTGGGACAACGTGGGACACCGTTGGACACCGTTGGACATCGTTGGACACCGTGGGACAACGTGGGACAACGTGGGACACCGTTGGACATCGTTGGACACCGTGGGACAACGTGGGACAACGTGGGACACCGTTGGACACCGTTGGACATCGTTGGACATCGTTGGACACCGTTGGACACCGTTGGACACCGTTGGACACCGTGGGACAACGTGGGACAACGTGGGACAACGTGGGACAACGTGGGACAACGTGGGACAACGTGGGACAACGTGGGACAACGTGGGACAACGTGGGACAACGTGGGACATCGTGGGACAACGTGGGACAACGTGGGACAACGTGGGACAACGTGGGACAACGTGGGACAACGTGGGACAACGTGGGACAACGTGGGACAACGTGGGACAACGTGGGACAACGTGGGACACCGTTGGACAACGTGGGACACCGTTGGACATCGTTGGACACCGTGGGACAACGTTGGACAACGTGGGACAACGTGGGACACCGTTGGACACCGTTGGACATCGTTGGGCATCGTTGGACATCGTGGGACACCGTTGGACATCGTTGGACACCGTTGGACATCGTTGGACACCGTGGGACAACGTGGGACAACGTGGGACAACGTGGGACACCGTTGGACATCGTTGGACACCGTTGGACATCGTTGGACACCGTGGGACACCGTTGGACACCGTTGGACACCGTTGGATACCGTGGGACAACGTGGGACAACGTGGGACAACGTGGGACAACGTGGGACAACGTGGGACAGCGCTGGACAACGTGGGACACCGTTGGACATCGTTGGACACCGTGGGACAACGTGGGACAACGTGGGACAACGTGGGACACCGTTGGACACCGTTGGACATCGTTGGACATCGTTGGACATCGGTGGACATCGTGGGACACCGTTGGACACCGTTGGACATCGTTGGACACCGTTGGACACCGTGGGACACCGTTGGACACCGTTGGACACCGTGGGACACCGTTGGACACCGCTGGACATCGTTGGACACCGTGGGACAACGTGGGACAACGTGGGACAACGTGGGACAACGTGGGACAACGTGGGACATCGTTGGACACCGTGGGACAACGTGGGACAACGTGGGACAACGTGGGACAACGTGGGACAACGTGGGACAACGTGGGACAACGTGGGACAACGTGGGACAACGTGGGACAACGTGGGACACCGTTGGACACCGTTGGACATCGTTGGACATCGTTGGACATCGTGGGACACCGTTGGACATCGTTGGACATCGTTGGACACCGTTGGACATCGTTGGACATCGTTGGACATCGTTGGACACCGTTGGACACCGTTGGACACCGTTGGACACCGTTGGACATCGGTGGACATCGTGGGACACCGTTGGACACCGTTGGACATCGTTGGACATCGTTGGACACCGTGGGACAACGTGGGACAACGTGGGACAACGTGGGAAACCATGGAACAACGTGGGACAACGTGGGACAACGTGGGACAACGTGGGACAACGTGGGACACCGTTGGACATCGTTGGACATCGTTGGACATCGTTGGACAACGTGGGACAACGTGGGACAACGTGGGAAACCATGGAACAACGTGGGACAACGTGGGACAACGTGGGACAACGTGGGACAACGTGGGACACCGTTGGACATCGTTGGACACCGTGGGACAACGTGGGACAACGTGGGACACCGTTGGACACCGTTGGACATCGTTGGACATCGTTGGACACCGTTGGACACCGTTGGACACCGTTGGACACCGTGGGACAACGTGGGACAACGTGGGACAACGTGGGACAACGTGGGACAACGTGGGACAACATGGGACAACGTGG
This sequence comes from Bombus terrestris, assembly GCF_910591885.1. Taxonomy (NCBI): domain Eukaryota; kingdom Metazoa; phylum Arthropoda; class Insecta; order Hymenoptera; family Apidae; genus Bombus; species Bombus terrestris. The sequence goes on along the minus strand of NW_025963571.1, from coordinate 203,192 downwards.
GACAACGTGGGACACCGTTGGACATCGTTGGACACCGTTGGACATCGTTGGACAACGTGGGACACCGTTGGACACCGTTGGACATCGTTGGACATCGTTGGACACCGTTGGACACCGTTGGACACCGTTGGACACCGTGGGACAACGTGGGACACCGTTGGACACCGTTGGACATCGTTGGACATCGGTGGACATCGTGGGACACCGTTGGACACCGTTGGACATCGTTGGACACCGTTGGACATCGTTGGACACCGTGGGACACCGTTGGACACCGTTGGACACCGTTGGACATCGGTGGACATCGTGGGACACCGTTGGACACCGTTGGACATCGTTGGACTCCGTTGGACACCGTGGGACAACGTGGGACAACGTGGGACACCGTGGGACAACGTGGGACAACGTGGGACAACGTGGGAAAACGTGGGACAACGTGGGACAACGTGGGACACCGTTGGACACCGTTGGACATCGTTGGACATCGTTGGACATCGTGGGACACCGTTGGACATCGTTGGACATCGTTGGACACCGTTGGACATCGTTGGACATCGTTGGACATCGTTGGACACCGTTGGACACCGTTGGACACCGTTGGACACCGTTGGACATCGGTGGACATCGTGGGACACCGTTGGACACCGTTGGACATCGTTGGACATCGTTGGACACCGTGGGACAACGTGGGACAACGTGGGACAACGTGGGAAACCATGGAACAACGTGGGACAACGTGGGACAACGTGGGACAACGTGGGACAACGTGGGACACCGTTGGACATCGTTGGACATCGTTGGACATCGTTGGACAACGTGGGACAACGTGGGACAACGTGGGAAACCATGGAACAACGTGGGACAACGTGGGACAACGTGGGACAACGTGGGACAACGTGGGACACCGTTGGACATCGTTGGACACCGTGGGACAACGTGGGACAACGTGGGACACCGTTGGACACCGTTGGACATCGTTGGACATCGTTGGACACCGTTGGACACCGTTGGACACCGTTGGACACCGTGGGACAACGTGGGACAACGTGGGACAACGTGGGACAACGTGGGACAACGTGGGACAACATGGGACAACGTGGGACAACGTGGGACACCGTTGGACATCGTTGGACACCGTTGGACATCGTTGGACAACGTGGGACACCGTTGGACACCGTTGGACATCGTTGGACATCGTTGGACACCGTTGGACACCGTTGGACACCGTTGGACACCGTGGGACAACGTGGGACACCGTTGGACACCGTTGGACATCGTTGGACATCGGTGGACATCGTGGGACACCGTTGGACACCGTTGGACATCGTTGGACACCGTTGGACATCGTTGGACACCGTGGGACACCGTTGGACACCGTTGGACACCGTTGGACATCGGTGGACATCGTGGGACACCGTTGGACACCGTTGGACATCGTTGGACACCGTTGGACACCGTGGGACAACGTGGGACAACGTGGGACACCGTGGGACAACGTGGGACAACGTGGGACAACGTGGGACAACGTGGGACAACGTGGGACAACGTGGGACACCGTTGGACACCGTGGGACAACGTGGGACAACGTGGGACAACGTGGGACAACGTGGGACACCGCTGGACAACGTGGGACACCGTTGGACATCGTTGGACACCGTGGGACAACGTGGGACAACGTGGGACAACGTGGGACACCGTTGGACAACGTGGGACAACGTGGGACAACGTGGGACACCGTTGGACACCGTTGGACATCGTGGGACACCGTGGGACAACGTGGGACAACGTGGGACAACGTGGGACACCGTTGGACATCGTTGGACACCGTGGGACAACGTGGGACAACGTGGGACACCGTTGGACACCGTTGGACATCGTGGGACATCGTTGGACACCGTTGGACACCGTTGGACACCGTTGGACACCGTGGGACAACGTGGGACAACGTGGGACAACGTGGGACAACGTGGGACAACGTGGGACAACGTGGGACAACGTGGGACAACGTGGGACAACGTGGGACAACGTGGGACAACGTGGGACAACGTGGGACAACGTGGGACAACGTGGGACACCGTTGGACAACGTGGGACACCGTTGGACATCGTTGGACACCGTGGGACAACGTTGGACAACGTGGGACAACGTGGGACACCGTTGGACACCGTTGGACATCGTTGGACATCGTTGGACATCGTGGGACACCGTTGGACATCGTTGGACACCGTTGGACATCGTTGGACACCGTGGGACAACGTGGGACAACGTGGGACAACGTGGGACACCGTTGGACATCGTTGGACACCGTTGGACATCGTTGGACACCGTGGGACACCGTTGGACACCGTTGGACACCGTTGGATACCGTGGGACAACGTGGGACAACGTGGGACAACGTGGGACAACGTGGGACAACGTGGGACAGCGCTGGACAACGTGGGACAACGTGGGACAACGTGGGACAACGTGGGACACCGTTGGACATCGTTGGACATCGTTGGACATCGTTGGACAACGTGGGACAACGTGGGACAACGTGGGAAACCATGGAACAACGTGGGACAACGTGGGACAACGTGGGACAACGTGGGACAACGTGGGACACCGTTGGACATCGTTGGACACCGTGGGACAACGTGGGACAACGTGGGACACCGTTGGACACCGTTGGACATCGTTGGACATCGTTGGACACCGTTGGACACCGTTGGACACCGTTGGACACCGTGGGACAACGTGGGACAACGTGGGACAACGTGGGACAACGTGGGACAACATGGGACAACGTGGGACAACGTGGGACACCGTTGGACATCGTTGGACACCGTTGGACATCGTTGGACAACGTGGGACACCGTTGGACACCGTTGGACATCGTTGGACATCGTTGGACACCGTTGGACACCGTTGGACACCGTTGGACACCGTGGGACAACGTGGGACACCGTTGGACACCGTTGGACATCGTTGGACATCGGTGGACATCGTGGGACACCGTTGGACACCGTTGGACATCGTTGGACACCGTTGGACATCGTTGGACACCGTGGGACACCGTTGGACACCGTTGGACACCGTTGGACATCGGTGGACATCGTGGGACACCGTTGGACACCGTTGGACATCGTTGGACTCCGTTGGACACCGTGGGACAACGTGGGACAACGTGGGACACCGTGGGACAACGTGGGACAACGTGGGACAACGTGGGAAAACGTGGGACAACGTGGGACAACGTGGGACACCGTTGGACACCGTTGGACATCGTTGGACATCGTTGGACATCGTGGGACACCGTTGGACATCGTTGGACATCGTTGGACACCGTTGGACATCGTTGGACATCGTTGGACATCGTTGGACACCGTTGGACACCGTTGGACACCGTTGGACACCGTTGGACATCGGTGGACATCGTGGGACACCGTTGGACACCGTTGGACATCGTTGGACATCGTTGGACACCGTGGGACAACGTGGGACAACGTGGGACAACGTGGGAAACCATGGAACAACGTGGGACAACGTGGGACAACGTGGGACAACGTGGGACAACGTGGGACACCGTTGGACATCGTTGGACATCGTTGGACATCGTTGGACAACGTGGGACAACGTGGGACAACGTGGGAAACCATGGAACAACGTGGGACAACGTGGGACAACGTGGGACAACGTGGGACAACGTGGGACACCGTTGGACATCGTTGGACACCGTGGGACAACGTGGGACAACGTGGGACACCGTTGGACACCGTTGGACATCGTTGGACATCGTTGGACACCGTTGGACACCGTTGGACACCGTTGGACACCGTGGGACAACGTGGGACAACGTGGGACAACGTGGGACAACGTGGGACAACGTGGGACAACATGGGACAACGTGGGACAACGTGGGACACCGTTGGACATCGTTGGACACCGTTGGACATCGTTGGACAACGTGGGACACCGTTGGACACCGTTGGACATCGTTGGACATCGTGGGACACCGTTGGACACCGTTGGACACCGTTGGACACCGTGGGACAACGTGGGACACCGTTGGACACCGTTGGACATCGTTGGACATCGGTGGACATCGTGGGACACCGTTGGACACCGTTGGACATCGTTGGACACCGTTGGACATCGTTGGACACCGTGGGACACCGTTGGACACCGTTGGACACCGTTGGACATCGGTGGACATCGTGGGACACCGTTGGACACCGTTGGACATCGTTGGACACCGTTGGACACCGTGGGACAACGTGGGACAACGTGGGACACCGTGGGACAACGTGGGACAACGTGGGACAACGTGGGACAACGTGGGACAACGTGGGACAACGTGGGACACCGTTGGACACCGTGGGACAACGTGGGACAACGTGGGACAACGTGGGACAACGTGGGACACCGCTGGACAACGTGGGACACCGTTGGACATCGTTGGACACCGTGGGACAACGTGGGACAACGTGGGACAACGTGGGACACCGTTGGACAACGTGGGACAACGTGGGACAACGTGGGACACCGTTGGACACCGTTGGACATCGTTGGACACCGTGGGACAACGTGGGACAACGTGGGACAACGTGGGACACCGTTGGACATCGTTGGACACCGTGGGACAACGTGGGACAACGTGGGACACCGTTGGACACCGTTGGACATCGTTGGACATCGTTGGACACCGTTGGACACCGTTGGACACCGTTGGACACCGTGGGACAACGTGGGACAACGTGGGACAACGTGGGACAACGTGGGACAACGTGGGACAACGTGGGACAACGTGGGACAACGTGGGACAACGTGGGACAACGTGGGACAACGTGGGACAACGTGGGACAACGTGGGACAACGTGGGACACCGTTGGACAACGTGGGACACCGTTGGACATCGTTGGACACCGTGGGACAACGTTGGACAACGTGGGACAACGTGGGACACCGTTGGACACCGTTGGACATCGTTGGGCATCGTTGGACATCGTGGGACACCGTTGGACATCGTTGGACACCGTTGGACATCGTTGGACACCGTGGGACAACGTGGGACAACGTGGGACAACGTGGGACACCGTTGGACATCGTTGGACACCGTTGGACATCGTTGGACACCGTGGGACACCGTTGGACACCGTTGGACACCGTTGGATACCGTGGGACAACGTGGGACAACGTGGGACAACGTGGGACAACGTGGGACAACGTGGGACAGCGCTGGACAACGTGGGACAACGTGGGACAACGTGGGACAACGTGGGACACCGTTGGACATCGTTGGACATCGTTGGACATCGTTGGACAACGTGGGACAACGTGGGACAACGTGGGAAACCATGGAACAACGTGGGACAACGTGGGACAACGTGGGACAACGTGGGACAACGTGGGACACCGTTGGACATCGTTGGACACCGTGGGACAACGTGGGACAACGTGGGACACCGTTGGACACCGTTGGACATCGTTGGACATCGTTGGACACCGTTGGACACCGTTGGACACCGTTGGACACCGTGGGACAACGTGGGACAACGTGGGACAACGTGGGACAACGTGGGACAACGTGGGACAACATGGGACAACGTGGGACAACGTGGGACACCGTTGGACATCGTTGGACACCGTTGGACATCGTTGGACAACGTGGGACACCGTTGGACACCGTTGGACATCGTTGGACATCGTTGGACACCGTTGGACACCGTTGGACACCGTTGGACACCGTGGGACAACGTGGGACACCGTTGGACACCGTTGGACATCGTTGGACATCGGTGGACATCGTGGGACACCGTTGGACACCGTTGGACATCGTTGGACACCGTTGGACATCGTTGGACACCGTGGGACACCGTTGGACACCGTTGGACACCGTTGGACATCGGTGGACATCGTGGGACACCGTTGGACACCGTTGGACATCGTTGGACACCGTTGGACACCGTGGGACACCGTGGGACAACGTGGGACACCGTGGGACAACGTGGGACAACGTGGGACAACGTGGGACAACGTGGGACAACGTGGGACAACGTGGGACACCGTTGGACACCGTTGGACATCGTTGGACATCGTTGGACATCGTGGGACACCGTTGGACATCGTTGGACATCGTTGGACACCGTTGGACATCGTTGGACATCGTTGGACATCGTTGGACACCGTTGGACACCGTTGGACACCGTTGGACACCGTTGGACATCGGTGGACATCGTGGGACACCGTGGGACACCGTTGGACATCGTTGGACATCGTGGGACACCGTGGGACAACGTGGGACAACGTGGGACAACGTGGGAAACCATGGAACAACGTGGGACAACGTGGGACAACGTGGGACAACGTGGGACAACGTGGGACACCGTTGGACATCGTTGGACATCGTTGGACATCGTTGGACAACGTGGGACAACGTGGGACAACGTGGGAAACCATGGAACAACGTGGGACAACGTGGGACAACGTGGGACAACGTGGGACAACGTGGGACACCGTTGGACATCGTTGGACACCGTGGGACAACGTGGGACAACGTGGGACACCGTTGGACACCGTTGGACATCGTTGGACATCGTTGGACACCGTTGGACACCGTTGGACACCGTTGGACAGCGTGGGACAACGTGGGACAACGTGGGACAACGTGGGACAACGTGGGACAACGTGGGACAACATGGGACAACGTGGGACAACGTGGGACACCGTTGGACATCGTTGGACACCGTTGGACATCGTTGGACAACGTGGGACACCGTTGGACACCGTTGGACATCGTTGGACATCGTTGGACACCGTTGGACACCGTTGGACACCGTTGGACACCGTGGGACAACGTGGGACACCGTTGGACACCGTTGGACATCGTTGGACATCGGTGGACATCGTGGGACACCGTTGGACACCGTTGGACATCGTTGGACACCGTTGGACATCGTTGGACACCGTGGGACACCGTTGGACACCGTTGGACACCGTTGGACATCGGTGGACATCGTGGGACACCGTTGGACACCGTTGGACATCGTTGGACACCGTTGGACACCGTGGGACAACGTGGGACAACGTGGGACACCGTGGGACAACGTGGGACAACGTGGGACAACGTGGGACAACGTGGGACAACGTGGGACAACGTGGGACACCGTTGGACACCGTGGGACAACGTGGGACAACGTGGGACAACGTGGGACAACGTGGGACACCGCTGGACAACGTGGGACACCGTTGGACATCGTTGGACACCGTGGGACAACGTGGGACAACGTGGGACAACGTGGGACACCGTTGGACAACGTGGGACAACGTGGGACAACGTGGGACACCGTTGGACACCGTTGGACATCGTTGGACACCGTGGGACAACGTGGGACAACGTGGGACAACGTGGGACAACGTGGGACAACGTGGGACAACGTGGGACAACGTGGGACACCGTTGGACAACGTGGGACACCGTTGGACATCGTTGGACACCGTGGGACAACGTTGGACAACGTGGGACAACGTGGGACACCGTTGGACACCGTTGGACATCGTTGGGCATCGTTGGACATCGTGGGACACCGTTGGACATCGTTGGACACCGTTGGACATCGTTGGACACCGTGGGACAACGTGGGACAACGTGGGACAACGTGGGACACCGTTGGACATCGTTGGACACCGTTGGACATCGTTGGACACCGTGGGACACCGTTGGACACCGTTGGACACCGTTGGACACCGTGGGACAACGTGGGACAACGTGGGACAACGTGGGACAACGTGGGACAACGTGGGACAGCGCGGGACAACGTGGGACAACGTGGGACAACGTGGGACAACGTGGGACAACGTGGGACAACGTGGGACAACGTGGGACAACGTGGGACAACGTGGGACACCGTTGGACATCGTTGGACACCGTGGGACAACGTGGGACAACGTGGGACACCGTTGGACACCGTTGGACATCGTTGGACATCGTTGGACACCGTTGGACACCGTTGGACACCGTTGGACACCGTGGGACAACGTGGGACAACGTGGGACAACGTGGGACAACGTGGGACAACGTGGGACAACATGGAACAACGTGGGACAACGTGGGACACCGTTGGACATCGTTGGACACCGTTGGACATCGTTGGACAACGTGGGACACCGTTGGAAACCGTTGGACATCGTTGGACATCGTTGGACACCGTTGGACACCGTTGGACACCGTTGGACACCGTGGGACAACGTGGGACAACGTGGGACAACGTGGGACAACGTGGGACAACGTGGGACACCGTTGGACATCGTTGGACATCGTTGGACATCGTTGGACAACGTGGGACAACGTGGGACAACGTGGGACACCGTTGGAAAACGTGGGACAACGTGGGAGAACGTGGGACACCGTTGGACACCGTTGGACATCGTTGGACACCGTGGGACAACGTGGGACAACGTGGGACAACGTGGGACACCGTTGGACATCGTTGGACACCGTGGGACAACGTGGGACAACGTGGGACACCGTTGGACACCGTTGGACATCGTTGGACATCGTTGGACACCGTTGGACACCGTTGGACACCGTTGGACACCGTGGGACAACGTGGGACAACGTGGGACAACGTGGGACAACGTGGGACAACGTGGGACAACGTGGGACACCGTTGGACACCGTTGGACATCGTTGGACATCGTTGGACACCGTTGGACACCGTTGGACACCGTTGGACACCGTGGGACATCGTGGGACACCGTTGGACATCGTTGGACATCGTTGGACACCGTTGGACATCGTTGGACATCGTTGGACATCGTTGGACACCGTTGGACACCGTTGGACACCGTTGGACACCGTTGGACATCGGGGGACATCGTGGGACACCGTTGGACACCGTTGGACATCGTTGGACATCGTTGGACACCGTGGGACAACGTGGGACAACGTGGGACAACGTGGGAAACCATGGAACAACGTGGGACAACGTGGGACAACGTGGGACAACGTGGGACAACGTGGGACACCGTTGGACATCGTTGGACATCGTTGGACATCGTTGGACAACGTGGGACAACGTGGGACAACGTGGGAAACCATGGAACAACGTGGGACAACGTGGGACAACGTGGGACAACGTGGGACAACGTGGGACACCGTTGGACATCGTTGGACACCGTGGGACAACGTGGGACAACGTGGGACACCGTTGGACACCGTTGGACATCGTTGGACATCGTTGGACACCGTTGGACACCGTTGGACACCGTTGGACACCGTGGGACAACGTGGGACAACGTGGGACAACGTGGGACAACGTGGGACAACGTGGGACAACATGGGACAACGTGGGACAACGTGGGACACCGTTGGACATCGTTGGACACCGTTGGACATCGTTGGACAACGTGGGACACCGTTGGACACCGTTGGACATCGTTGGACATCGTTGGACACCGTTGGACACCGTTGGACACCGTTGGACACCGTGGGACAACGTGGGACACCGTTGGACACCGTTGGACATCGTTGGACATCGGTGGACATCGTGGGACACCGTTGGACACCGTTGGACATCGTTGGACACCGTTGGACATCGTTGGACACCGTGGGACACCGTTGGACACCGTTGGACACCGTTGGACATCGGTGGACATCGTGGGACACCGTTGGACACCGTTGGACATCGTTGGACACCGTTGGACACCGTGGGACAACGTGGGACAACGTGGGACACCGTGGGACAACGTGGGACAACGTGGGACAACGTGGGACAACGTGGGACAACGTGGGACAACGTGGGACACCGTTGGACACCGTGGGACAACGTGGGACAACGTGGGACAACGTGGGACAACGTGGGACACCGCTGGACAACGTGGGACACCGTTGGACATCGTTGGACACCGTGGGACAACGTGGGACAACGTGGGAAAACGTGGGACACCGTTGGACAACGTGGGACAACGTGGGACAACGTGGGACACCGTTGGACACCGTTGGACATCGTTGGACACCGTGGGACAACGTGGGACAACGTGGGACAACGTGGGACAACGTGGGACAACGTGGGACAACGTGGGACAACGTGGGACACCGTTGGACAACGTGGGACAACGTGGGACAACGTGGGACAATGTGGGACAACGTGGGACAACGTGGGACAACGTGGGACAACTTGGGACAACGTGGGACATCGTGGGACAACGTGGGACAACGTGGGACAACGTGGGACAACGTGGGACACCGTGGGACAACGTGGGACACCGTTGGACAACGTGGGACACCGTTGGACATCGTTGGACAACGTGGGACATCGTGGGACAACGTGGGACAACGTGGGACAACGTGGGACAATGTGGGACAACGTTGGACAACGTGGGACAACGTGGGACACCGTTGGACACCGTTGGACATCGTTGGACATCGTTGGACATCGTGGGACACCGTTGGACATCGTTGGACACCGTTGGACATCGTTGGACACCGTGGGACAACGTGGGACAACGTGGGACAACGTGGGACACCGTTGGACATCGTTGGACACCGTTGGACATCGTTGGACACCGTGGGACACCGTTGGACACCGTTGGACACCGTTGGACATCGGTGGACATCGTGGGACACCGTTGGACACCGTTGGACATCGTTGGACACCGTTGGACACCGTGGGACAACGTGGGACAACGTGGGACAACGTGGGACAACGTGGGACAACGTGGGACAACGTGGGACAACGTGGGACAACGTGGGACAACGTGGGACAACGTGGGACAACGTGGGACACCGTTGGACACCGTGGGACAACGTGGGACAACGTGGGACAACGTGGGACAACGTGGGACACCGCTGGACAACGTGGGACACCGTGGGACAACGTGGGACAACGTGGGACAACGTGGGACAGCGTGGGACAACGTGGGACAACGTGGGACAACGTGGGACAACGTGGGACACCGTTGGACATCGTTGGACAACGTGGGACATCGTGGGACAACGTGGGACAACGTGGGACAACGTGGGACAACGTGGGACAACGTGGGACAACGTGGGACAACGTGGGACAACGTGGGACAACGTGGGACAACGTGGGACAACGTGGGACAACGTGGGACAACGTGGGACAACGTGGGACAACGTGGGACACCGTTGGACATCGTTGGACAACGTGGGACAACGTGGGACAGCGTGGGACAACGTGGGACAACGTAGGACAACGTGGGACACCGTTGGACATCGTTGGACAACGTGGGACATCGTGGGACAACGTGGGACAACGTGGGACAACGTGGGACAACGTGGGACACCGTTGGACACCGTGGGACACCGTTGGACACCGTTGGACACCGTGGGACACCGTTGGACACAGCTGGACATCGTTGGACACCGTGGGACAACGTGGGACAACGTGGGACAACGTGGGACAACGTGGGACAACGTGGGACACCGTTGGACATCGTTGGACACCGTGGGACAACGTGGGACAACGTGGGACAACGTGGGACACCGTTGGACACCGTTGGACATCGTTGGACATCGTTGGACATCGTGGGACACCGTTGGACATCGTTGGACATCGTTGGACACCGTTGGACATCGTTGGACATCGTTGGACGTCGTTGGACACCGTTGGACACCGTTGGACACCGTTGGACACCGTTGGACATCGGTGGACATCGTGGGACACCGTTGGACACCGTTGGACATCGTTGGACACCGTTGGACACCGTGGGACAACGTGGGACAACGTGGGACAACGTGGGACAACGTAGGACAACGTGGGACAACGTGGGACAACGTGGGACACCGTTGGACACCGTGGGACACCGTTGGACAACGTGGGACAACGTGGGACAACGTGGGACAACGTGGGACACCGTTGGACACCGTGGGACACCGTTGGACACCGTTGGACATCGTTGGACACCGTGGGACAACGTGGGACAACGTGGGACAACGTGGGAAACCATGGAACAACGTGGGACAACGTGGGACAACGTGGGACAACGTGGGACAACGTGGGACACCGTTGGACATCGTTGGACACCGTGGGACAACGTTGGACAACGTGGGACACCGTTGGACACCGTTGGACATCGTTGGACATCGTTGGACACCGTTGGACACCGTTGGACACCGTTGGACACCGTGGGACAACGTGGGACACCGTGGGACAACGTGGGACAACGTGGGACAACGTGGGACAACGTGGGACAACGTGGGACAACGTGGGACAACGTGGGACAACGTGGGACAACGTGGGACAACGTGGGACAACGTGGGACAACGTGGGACATCGTGGGACAAATTGGGACAACGTGGGACAACGTGGGACAATGTGGGACAACGTGGGACAACGTGGGACAACGTGGGACAACGTGGGACAACGTGGGACATCGTGGGACAAAGTGGGACAACGTGGGACAACGTGGGACAACGTGGGACAACGTGGGACAACGTGGGACAACGTGGGACATCGTGGGACAACGTGGGACAACGTGGGACAACGTGGGACAACGTGGGACAACGTGGGACACCGTTGGACAACGTGGGACACCGTTGGACATCGTTGGACACCGTGGGACAACGTTGGACAACGTGGGACAACGTGGGACACCGTTGGACACCGTTGGACATCGTTGGACATCGGTGGACATCGTGGGACACCGTTGGACACCGTTGGACATCGTTGGACACCGTTGGACATCGTTGGACACCGTTGGACACCGTTGGACACCGTTGGACATCGGTGGACATCGTGGGACACCGTTGGACACCGTTGGACATCGTTGGACACCGTTGGACACCGTGGGACAACGTGGGACAACGTGGGACACCGTGGGACAACGTGGGACACCGTGGGACAACGTGGGACAACGTGGGACAACGTGGGACAACGTGGGACACCGTTGGACACCGTGGGACAACGTGGGACAACGTGGGACAACGTGGGACAACGTGGGACACCGCTGGACAACGTGGGACACCGTTGGACATCGTTGGACACCGTGGGACAACGTGGGACAACGTGGGACAACGTGGGACACCGTTGGACAACGTGGGACACCGTTGGACATCGTTGGACACCGTGGGACAACGTGGGACAACGTGGGACAACGTGGGACACCGTTGGACACCGTTGGACATCGTTGGACATCGTTGGACACCGTTGGACACCGTGGGACAACGTGGGACAACGTGGGACAACGTGGGACAACGTGGGACAACGTGGGACAACGTGGGACAACGTGTGACAACGTGGGACAACGTGGGACATCGTGGGACAACGTGGGACAACGTGGGACACCGTTGGACACCGTTGGACATCGTTGGACACGGTTGGACACCGTGGGACAACGTGGGACAACGTGGGACAACGTGGGACAACGTGGGACACCGTTGGACAACGTGGGACAACGTGGGACAACGTGGGACAACGTGGGACAACGTGGGACACCGTGGGACACCGTTGGACACCGTTGGACATCGTTGGACACCGTGGGACAACGTGGGACAACGTGGGACAACGTGGGACATCGTGGGACAACGTGGGACAACGTGGGACAACGTGGGACAACGTGGGACACCGTTGGACACCGTGGGACACCGTTGGACACCGTTGGACACCGTGGGACACCGTTGGACACCGCTGGACATCGTTGGACACCGTGGGACAACGTGGGACAACGTGGGACAACGTGGGACAACGTGGGACATCGTTGGACACCGTGGGACAACGTGGGACAACGTGGGACAACGTGGGACAACGTGGGACAACGTGGGACAACGTGGGACAACGTGGGACAACGTGGGACAACGTGGGACAACGTGGGACAACGTGGGACAACGTGGGACACCGTTGGACACCGTTGGACATCGTTGGACATCGTTGGACATCGTGGGACACCGTTGGACATCGTTGGACATCGTTGGACACCGTTGGACATCGTTGGACATCGTTGGACATCGTTGGACACCGTTGGACACCGTTGGACACCGTTGGACACCGTTGGACATCGGTGGACATCGTGGGACACCGTTGGACACCGTTGGACATCGTTGGACATCGTTGGACACCGTGGGACAACGTGGGACAACGTGGGACAACGTGGGAAACCATGGAACAACGTGGGACAACGTGGGACAACGTGGGAAACCATGGAACAACGTGGGACAACGTGGGACAACGTGGGACAACGTGGGACAACGTGGGACACCGTTGGACATCGTTGGACACCGTGGGACAACGTGGGACAACGTGGGACACCGTTGGACACCGTTGGACATCGTTGGACATCGTTGGACACCGTTGGACACCGTTGGACACCGTTGGACACCGTGGGACAACGTGGGACAACGTGGGACAACGTGGGACAACGTGGGACAACGTGGGACAACGTGGGACACCGTTGGACATCGTTGGACATCGTTGGACATCGTTGGACAACGTGGGACACCGTTGGACACAGCTGGACATCGTTGGACACCGTGGGACAACGTGGGACAACGTGGGACAACGTGGGACAACGTGGGACACCGTTGGACATCGTTGGACACCGTGGGACAACGTGGGACAACGTGGGACAACGTGGGACACCGTTGGACACCGTTGGACATCGTTGGACATCGTTGGACATCGTGGGACACCGTTGGACATCGTTGGACATCGTTGGACACCGTTGGACATCGTTGGACATCGTTGGACGTCGTTGGACACCGTTGGACACCGTTGGACACCGTTGGACACCGTTGGACATCGGTGGACATCGTGGGACACCGTTGGACACCGTTGGACATCGTTGGACACCGTTGGACACCATGGGACAACGTGGGACAACGTGGGACAACGTGGGACAACGTAGGACAACGTGGGACAACGTGGGACAACGTGGGACACCGTTGGACACCGTGGGACACCGTTGGACAACGTGGGACAACGTGGGACAACGTGGGACAACGTGGGACACCGTTGGACACCGTGGGACACCGTTGGACACCGTTGGACATCGTTGGACACCGTGGGACAACGTGGGACAACGTGGGACAACGTGGGAAACCATGGAACAACGTGGGACAACGTGGGACAACGTGGGACAACGTGGGACAACGTGGGACACCGTTGGACATCGTTGGACACCGTGGGACAACGTTGGACAACGTGGGACACCGTTGGACACCGTTGGACATCGTTGGACATCGTTGGACACCGTTGGACACCGTTGGACACCGTTGGACACCGTGGGACAACGTGGGACAACGTGGGACAACGTGGGACAACGTGGGACAACGTGGGACAACGTGGGACAACGTGGGACAACGTGGGACAACGTGGGACAACGTGGGACAACGTGGGACAACGTGGGACATCGTGGGACAAATTGGGACAACGTGGGACAACGTGGGACAATGTGGGACAACGTGGGACAACGTGGGACAACGTGGGACAACGTGGGACAACGTGGGACATCGTGGGACAAAGTGGGACAACGTGGGACAACGTGGGACAACGTGGGACAACGTGGGACAACGTGGGACAACGTGGGACATCGTGGGACAACGTGGGACAACGTGGGACAACGTGGGACAACGTGGGACAACGTGGGACACCGTTGGACAACGTGGGACACCGTTGGACATCGTTGGACACCGTGGGACAACGTTGGACAACGTGGGACAACGTGGGACACCGTTGGACACCGTTGGACATCGTTGGACATCGGTGGACATCGTGGGACACCGTTGGACACCGTTGGACATCGTTGGACACCGTTGGACATCGTTGGACACCGTGGGACACCGTTGGACACCGTTGGACACCGTTGGACATCGGTGGACATCGTGGGACACCGTTGGACACCGTTGGACATCGTTGGACACCGTGGGACACCGTGGGACAACGTGGGACAACGTGGGACACCGTGGGACAACGTGGGACACCGTTGGACACCGTTGGACATCGTTGGACATCGTTGGACACCGTTGGACACCGTGGGACAACGTGGGACAACGTGGGACAACGTGGGACAACGTGGGACAACGTGGGACAACGTGGGACAACGTGTGACAACGTGGGACAACGTGGGACATCGTGGGACAACGTGGGACAACGTGGGACACCGTTGGACACCGTTGGACATCGTTGGACACGGTTGGACACCGTGGGACAACGTGGGACAACGTGGGACAACGTGGGACAACGTGGGACACCGTTGGACAACGTGGGACAACGTGGGACAACGTGGGACAACGTGGGACAACGTGGGACACCGTGGGACACCGTTGGACACCGTTGGACATCGTTGGACACCGTGGGACAACGTGGGACAACGTGGGACAACGTGGGACATCGTGGGACAACGTGGGACAACGTGGGACAACGTGGGACAACGTGGGACACCGTTGGACACCGTGGGACACCGTTGGACACCGTTGGACACCGTGGGACACCGTTGGACACCGCTGGACATCGTTGGACACCGTGGGACAACGTGGGACAACGTGGGACAACGTGGGACAACGTGGGACATCGTTGGACACCGTGGGACAACGTGGGACAACGTGGGACAACGTGGGACAACGTGGGACAACGTGGGACAACGTGGGACAACGTGGGACAACGTGGGACAACGTGGGACAACGTGGGACAACGTGGGACAACGTGGGACACCGTTGGACACCGTTGGACATCGTTGGACATCGTTGGACATCGTGGGACACCGTTGGACATCGTTGGACATCGTTGGACACCGTTGGACATCGTTGGACATCGTTGGACATCGTTGGACACCGTTGGACACCGTTGGACACCGTTGGACACCGTTGGACATCGGTGGACATCGTGGGACACCGTTGGACACCGTTGGACATCGTTGGACATCGTTGGACACCGTGGGACAACGTGGGACAACGTGGGACAACGTGGGAAACCATGGAACAACGTGGGACAACGTGGGACAACGTGGGAAACCATGGAACAACGTGGGACAACGTGGGACAACGTGGGACAACGTGGGACAACGTGGGACACCGTTGGACATCGTTGGACACCGTGGGACAACGTGGGACAACGTGGGACACCGTTGGACACCGTTGGACATCGTTGGACATCGTTGGACACCGTTGGACACCGTTGGACACCGTTGGACACCGTGGGACAACGTGGGACAACGTGGGACAACGTGGGACAACGTGGGACAACGTGGGACAACGTGGGACACCGTTGGACATCGTTGGACATCGTTGGACATCGTTGGACAACGTGGGACACCGTTGGACACAGCTGGACATCGTTGGACACCGTGGGACAACGTGGGACAACGTGGGACAACGTGGGACAACGTGGGACACCGTTGGACATCGTTGGACACCGTGGGACAACGTGGGACAACGTGGGACAACGTGGGACACCGTTGGACACCGTTGGACATCGTTGGACATCGTTGGACATCGTGGGACACCGTTGGACATCGTTGGACATCGTTGGACACCGTTGGACATCGTTGGACATCGTTGGACGTCGTTGGACACCGTTGGACACCGTTGGACACCGTTGGACACCGTTGGACATCGGTGGACATCGTGGGACACCGTTGGACACCGTTGGACATCGTTGGACACCGTTGGACACCATGGGACAACGTGGGACAACGTGGGACAACGTGGGACAACGTAGGACAACGTGGGACAACGTGGGACAACGTGGGACACCGTTGGACACCGTGGGACACCGTTGGACAACGTGGGACAACGTGGGACAACGTGGGACAACGTGGGACACCGTTGGACACCGTGGGACACCGTTGGACACCGTTGGACATCGTTGGACACCGTGGGACAACGTGGGACAACGTGGGACAACGTGGGAAACCATGGAACAACGTGGGACAACGTGGGACAACGTGGGACAACGTGGGACAACGTGGGACACCGTTGGACATCGTTGGACACCGTGGGACAACGTTGGACAACGTGGGACACCGTGGGACACCGTTGGACATCGTTGGACATCGTTGGACACCGTTGGACACCGTTGGACACCGTTGGACACCGTGGGACAACGTGGGACAACGTGGGACAACGTGGGACAACGTGGGACAACGTGGGACAACGTGGGACAACGTGGGACAACGTGGGACAACGTGGGACAACGTGGGACAACGTGGGACAACGTGGGACAACGTGGGACAAATTGGGACAACGTGGGACATCGTGGGACAAAGTGGGACAACGTGGGACAACGTGGGACAACGTGGGACAACGTGGGACAACGTGGGACAACGTGGGACATCGTGGGACAACGTGGGACAACGTGGGACACCGTGGGACAACGTGGGACAACGTGGGACACCGTTGGACAACGTGGGACACCGTTGGACATCGTTGGACACCGTGGGACAACGTTGGACAACGTGGGACAACGTGGGACACCGTTGGACACCGTTGGACATCGTTGGACATCGGTGGACATCGTGGGACACCGTTGGACACCGTTGGACATCGTTGGACACCGTTGGACATCGTTGGACACCGTGGGACACCGTTGGACACCGTTGGACACCGTTGGACATCGGTGGACATCGTGGGACACCGTTGGACACCGTTGGACATCGTTGGACACCGTTGGACACCGTGGGACAACGTGGGACAACGTGGGACACCGTGGGACAACGTGGGACACCGTTGGACACCGTTGGACATCGTTGGACATCGTTGGACACCGTTGGACACCGTGGGACAACGTGGGACAACGTGGGACAACGTGGGACAACGTGGGACAACGTGGGACAACGTGGGACAACGTGTGACAACGTGGGACAACGTGGGACATCGTGGGACAACGTGGGACAACGTGGGACACCGTTGGACACCGTTGGACATCGTTGGACACGGTTGGACACCGTGGGACAACGTGGGACAACGTGGGACAACGTGGGACAACGTGGGACACCGTTGGACAACGTGGGACAACGTGGGACAACGTGGGACAACGTGGGACAACGTGGGACACCGTGGGACACCGTTGGACACCGTTGGACATCGTTGGACACCGTGGGACAACGTGGGACAACGTGGGACAACGTGGGACATCGTGGGACAACGTGGGACAACGTGGGACAACGTGGGACAACGTGGGACACCGTTGGACACCGTGGGACACCGTTGGACACCGTTGGACACCGTGGGACACCGTTGGACACCGCTGGACATCGTTGGACACCGTGGGACAACGTGGGACAACGTGGGACAACGTGGGACAACGTGGGACATCGTTGGACACCGTGGGACAACGTGGGACAACGTGGGACAACGTGGGACAACGTGGGACAACGTGGGACAACGTGGGACAACGTGGGACAACGTGGGACAACGTGGGACAACGTGGGACAACGTGGGACAACGTGGGACACCGTTGGACACCGTTGGACATCGTTGGACATCGTTGGACATCGTGGGACACCGTTGGACATCGTTGGACATCGTTGGACACCGTTGGACATCGTTGGACATCGTTGGACATCGTTGGACACCGTTGGACACCGTTGGACACCGTTGGACACCGTTGGACATCGGTGGACATCGTGGGACACCGTTGGACACCGTTGGACATCGTTGGACATCGTTGGACACCGTGGGACAACGTGGGACAACGTGGGACAACGTGGGAAACCATGGAACAACGTGGGACAACGTGGGACAACGTGGGAAACCATGGAACAACGTGGGACAACGTGGGACAACGTGGGACAACGTGGGACAACGTGGGACAACGTGGGACACCGTTGGACATCGTTGGACACCGTGGGACAACGTGGGACAACGTGGGACACCGTTGGACACCGTTGGACATCGTTGGACATCGTTGGACACCGTTGGACACCGTTGGACACCGTTGGACACCGTGGGACAACGTGGGACAACGTGGGACAACGTGGGACAACGTGGGACAACGTGGGACAACGTGGGACAACGTGGGACACCGTTGGACATCGTTGGACACCGTGGGACAACGTGGGACAACGTGGGACACCGTTGGACATCGTTGGACACCGTGGGACAACGTGGGACAACGTGGGACACCGTTGGACACCGTTGGACATCGTTGGACATCGTTGGACACCGTTGGACACCGTTGGACACCGTTGGACACCGTGGGACAACGTGGGACAACGTGGGACAACGTGGGACAACGTGGGACAACGTGGGACAACGTGGGACAACGTGGGACAACGTGGGACAACGTGGGACAACGTGGGACATCGTGGGACAACGTGGGACAACGTGGGACAACGTGGGACAACGTGGGACAACGTGGGACAACGTGGGACAACGTGGGACAACGTGGGACAACGTGGGACAACGTGGGACAACGTGGGACACCGTTGGACAACGTGGGACACCGTTGGACATCGTTGGACACCGTGGGACAACGTTGGACAACGTGGGACAACGTGGGACACCGTTGGACACCGTTGGACATCGTTGGGCATCGTTGGACATCGTGGGACACCGTTGGACATCGTTGGACACCGTTGGACATCGTTGGACACCGTGGGACAACGTGGGACAACGTGGGACAACGTGGGACACCGTTGGACATCGTTGGACACCGTTGGACATCGTTGGACACCGTGGGACACCGTTGGACACCGTTGGACACCGTTGGATACCGTGGGACAACGTGGGACAACGTGGGACAACGTGGGACAACGTGGGACAACGTGGGACAGCGCTGGACAACGTGGGACACCGTTGGACATCGTTGGACACCGTGGGACAACGTGGGACAACGTGGGACAACGTGGGACACCGTTGGACACCGTTGGACATCGTTGGACATCGTTGGACATCGGTGGACATCGTGGGACACCGTTGGACACCGTTGGACACCGTTGGACACCGTTGGACACCGTGGGACACCGTTGGACACCGTTGGACACCGTGGGACACCGTTGGACACCGCTGGACATCGTTGGACACCGTGGGACAACGTGGGACAACGTGGGACAACGTGGGACAACGTGGGACAACGTGGGACAACGTGGGACAACGTGTGACAACGTGGGACAACGTGGGACATCGTGGGACAACGTGGGACAACGTGGGACACCGTTGGACACCGTTGGACATCGTTGGACACGGTTGGACACCGTGGGACAACGTGGGACAACGTGGGACAACGTGGGACAACGTGGGACACCGTTGGACAACGTGGGACAACGTGGGACAACGTGGGACAACGTGGGACAACGTGGGACACCGTGGGACACCGTTGGACACCGTTGGACATCGTTGGACACCGTGGGACAACGTGGGACAACGTGGGACAACGTGGGACATCGTGGGACAACGTGGGACAACGTGGGACAACGTGGGACAACGTGGGACACCGTTGGACACCGTGGGACACCGTTGGACACCGTTGGACACCGTGGGACACCGTTGGACACCGCTGGACATCGTTGGACACCGTGGGACAACGTGGGACAACGTGGGACAACGTGGGACAACGTGGGACATCGTTGGACACCGTGGGACAACGTGGGACAACGTGGGACAACGTGGGACAACGTGGGACAACGTGGGACAACGTGGGACAACGTGGGACAACGTGGGACAACGTGGGACAACGTGGGACAACGTGGGACAACGTGGGACACCGTTGGACACCGTTGGACATCGTTGGACATCGTTGGACATCGTGGGACACCGTTGGACATCGTTGGACATCGTTGGACACCGTTGGACATCGTTGGACATCGTTGGACATCGTTGGACACCGTTGGACACCGTTGGACACCGTTGGACACCGTTGGACATCGGTGGACATCGTGGGACACCGTTGGACACCGTTGGACATCGTTGGACATCGTTGGACACCGTGGGACAACGTGGGACAACGTGGGACAACGTGGGAAACCATGGAACAACGTGGGACAACGTGGGACAACGTGGGAAACCATGGAACAACGTGGGACAACGTGGGACAACGTGGGACAACGTGGGACAACGTGGGACAACGTGGGACACCGTTGGACATCGTTGGACACCGTGGGACAACGTGGGACAACGTGGGACACCGTTGGACACCGTTGGACATCGTTGGACATCGTTGGACACCGTTGGACACCGTTGGACACCGTTGGACACCGTGGGACAACGTGGGACAACGTGGGACAACGTGGGACAACGTGGGACAACGTGGGACAACGTGGGACAACGTGGGACACCGTTGGACATCGTTGGACACCGTGGGACAACGTGGGACAACGTGGGACACCGTTGGACATCGTTGGACACCGTGGGACAACGTGGGACAACGTGGGACACCGTTGGACACCGTTGGACATCGTTGGACATCGTTGGACACCGTTGGACACCGTTGGACACCGTTGGACACCGTGGGACAACGTGGGACAACGTGGGACAACGTGGGACAACGTGGGACAACGTGGGACAACGTGGGACAACGTGGGACAACGTGGGACAACGTGGGACAACGTGGGACATCGTGGGACAACGTGGGACAACGTGGGACAACGTGGGACAACGTGGGACAACGTGGGACAACGTGGGACAACGTGGGACAACGTGGGACAACGTGGGACAACGTGGGACAACGTGGGACACCGTTGGACAACGTGGGACACCGTTGGACATCGTTGGACACCGTGGGACAACGTTGGACAACGTGGGACAACGTGGGACACCGTTGGACACCGTTGGACATCGTTGGGCATCGTTGGACATCGTGGGACACCGTTGGACATCGTTGGACACCGTTGGACATCGTTGGACACCGTGGGACAACGTGGGACAACGTGGGACAACGTGGGACACCGTTGGACATCGTTGGACACCGTTGGACATCGTTGGACACCGTGGGACACCGTTGGACACCGTTGGACACCGTTGGATACCGTGGGACAACGTGGGACAACGTGGGACAACGTGGGACAACGTGGGACAACGTGGGACAGCGCTGGACAACGTGGGACACCGTTGGACATCGTTGGACACCGTGGGACAACGTGGGACAACGTGGGACAACGTGGGACACCGTTGGACACCGTTGGACATCGTTGGACATCGTTGGACATCGGTGGACATCGTGGGACACCGTTGGACACCGTTGGACATCGTTGGACACCGTTGGACACCGTGGGACACCGTTGGACACCGTTGGACACCGTGGGACACCGTTGGACACCGTTGGACATCGTTGGACACCGTGGGACAACGTGGGACAACGTGGGACAACGTGGGACAACGTGGGACAACGTGGGACATCGTTGGACACCGTGGGACAACGTGGGACAACGTGGGACAACGTGGGACAACGTGGGACAACGTGGGACAACGTGGGACAACGTGGGACAACGTGGGACAACGTGGGACAACGTGGGACACCGTTGGACACCGTTGGACATCGTTGGACATCGTTGGACATCGTGGGACACCGTTGGACATCGTTGGACATCGTTGGACACCGTTGGACATCGTTGGACATCGTTGGACATCGTTGGACACCGTTGGACACCGTTGGACACCGTTGGACACCGTTGGACATCGGTGGACATCGTGGGACACCGTTGGACACCGTTGGACATCGTTGGACATCGTTGGACACCGTGGGACAACGTGGGACAACGTGGGACAACGTGGGAAACCATGGAACAACGTGGGACAACGTGGGACAACGTGGGACAACGTGGGACAACGTGGGACACCGTTGGACATCGTTGGACATCGTTGGACATCGTTGGACAACGTGGGACAACGTGGGACAACGTGGGAAACCATGGAACAACGTGGGACAACGTGGGACAACGTGGGACAACGTGGGACAACGTGGGACACCGTTGGACATCGTTGGACACCGTGGGACAACGTGGGACAACGTGGGACACCGTTGGACACCGTTGGACATCGTTGGACATCGTTGGACACCGTTGGACACCGTTGGACACCGTTGGACACCGTGGGACAACGTGGGACAACGTGGGACAACGTGGGACAACGTGGGACAACGTGGGACAACATGGGACAACGTGGGACAACGTGGGACACCGTTGGACATCGTTGGACACCGTTGGACATCGTTGGACAACGTGGGACACCGTTGGACACCGTTGGACATCGTTGGACATCGTTGGACACCGTTGGACACCGTTGGACACCGTTGGACACCGTGGGACAACGTGGGACACCGTTGGACACCGTTGGACATCGTTGGACATCGGTGGACATCGTGGGACACCGTTGGACACCGTTGGACATCGTTGGACACCGTTGGACATCGTTGGACACCGTGGGACACCGTTGGACACCGTTGGACACCGTTGGACATCGGTGGACATCGTGGGACACCGTTGGACACCGTTGGACATCGTTGGACTCCGTTGGACACCGTGGGACAACGTGGGACAACGTGGGACACCGTGGGACAACGTGGGACAACGTGGGACAACGTGGGACAACGTGGGACAACGTGGGACAACGTGGGACACCGTTGGACACCGTTGGACATCGTTGGACATCGTTGGACATCGTGGGACACCGTTGGACATCGTTGGACATCGTTGGACACCGTTGGACATCGTTGGACATCGTTGGACATCGTTGGACACCGTTGGACACCGTTGGACACCGTTGGACACCGTTGGACATCGGTGGACATCGTGGGACACCGTTGGACACCGTTGGACATCGTTGGACATCGTTGGACACCGTGGGACAACGTGGGACAACGTGGGACAACGTGGGAAACCATGGAACAACGTGGGACAACGTGGGACAACGTGGGACAACGTGGGACAACGTGGGACACCGTTGGACATCGTTGGACATCGTTGGACATCGTTGGACAACGTGGGACAACGTGGGACAACGTGGGAAACCATGGAACAACGTGGGACAACGTGGGACAACGTGGGACAACGTGGGACAACGTGGGACACCGTTGGACATCGTTGGACACCGTGGGACAACGTGGGACAACGTGGGACACCGTTGGACACCGTTGGACATCGTTGGACATCGTTGGACACCGTTGGACACCGTTGGACACCGTTGGACACCGTGGGACAACGTGGGACAACGTGGGACAACGTGGGACAACGTGGGACAACGTGGGACAACATGGGACAACGTGGGACAACGTGGGACACCGTTGGACATCGTTGGACACCGTTGGACATCGTTGGACAACGTGGGACACCGTTGGACACCGTTGGACATCGTTGGACATCGTTGGACACCGTTGGACACCGTTGGACACCGTTGGACACCGTGGGACAACGTGGGACACCGTTGGACACCGTTGGACATCGTTGGACATCGGTGGACATCGTGGGACACCGTTGGACACCGTTGGACATCGTTGGACACCGTTGGACATCGTTGGACACCGTGGGACACCGTTGGACACCGTTGGACACCGTTGGACATCGGTGGACATCGTGGGACACCGTTGGACACCGTTGGACATCGTTGGACACCGTTGGACACCGTGGGACAACGTGGGACAACGTGGGACACCGTGGGACAACGTGGGACAACGTGGGACAACGTGGGACAACGTGGGACAACGTGGGACAACGTGGGACACCGTTGGACACCGTGGGACAACGTGGGACAACGTGGGACAACGTGGGACAACGTGGGACACCGTTGGACAACGTGGGACACCGTTGGACATCGTTGGACACCGTGGGACAACGTGGGACAACGTGGGACAACGTGGGACACCGTTGGACAACGTGGGACAACGTGGGACAACGTGGGACACCGTTGGACACCGTTGGACATCGTTGGACACCGTGGGACAACGTGGGACAACGTGGGACAACGTGGGACACCGTTGGACATCGTTGGACACCGTGGGACAACGTGGGACAACGTGGGACACCGTTGGACACCGTTGGACATCGTTGGACATCGTTGGACACCGTTGGACACCGTTGGACACCGTTGGACACCGTGGGACAACGTGGGACAACGTGGGACAACGTGGGACAACGTGGGACAACGTGGGACAACGTGGGACAACGTGGGACAACGTGGGACAACGTGGGACAACGTGGGACAACGTGGGACAACGTGGGACAACGTGGGACAACGTGGGACACCGTTGGACAACGTGGGACACCGTTGGACATCGTTGGACACCGTGGGACAACGTTGGACAACGTGGGACAACGTGGGACACCGTTGGACACCGTTGGACATCGTTGGGCATCGTTGGACATCGTGGGACACCGTTGGACATCGTTGGACACCGTTGGACATCGTTGGACACCGTGGGACAACGTGGGACAACGTGGGACAACGTGGGACACCGTTGGACATCGTTGGACACCGTTGGACATCGTTGGACACCGTGGGACACCGTTGGACACCGTTGGACACCGTTGGATACCGTGGGACAACGTGGGACAACGTGGGACAACGTGGGACAACGTGGGACAACGTGGGACAGCGCTGGACAACGTGGGACAACGTGGGACAACGTGGGACAACGTGGGACACCGTTGGACATCGTTGGACATCGTTGGACATCGTTGGACAACGTGGGACAACGTGGGACAACGTGGGAAACCATGGAACAACGTGGGACAACGTGGGACAACGTGGGACAACGTGGGACAACGTGGGACACCGTTGGACATCGTTGGACACCGTGGGACAACGTGGGACAACGTGGGACACCGTTGGACACCGTTGGACATCGTTGGACATCGTTGGACACCGTTGGACACCGTTGGACACCGTTGGACACCGTGGGACAACGTGGGACAACGTGGGACAACGTGGGACAACGTGGGACAACGTGGGACAACATGGGACAACGTGGGACAACGTGGGACACCGTTGGACATCGTTGGACACCGTTGGACATCGTTGGACAACGTGGGACACCGTTGGACACCGTTGGACATCGTTGGACATCGTTGGACACCGTTGGACACCGTTGGACACCGTTGGACACCGTGGGACAACGTGGGACACCGTTGGACACCGTTGGACATCGTTGGACATCGGTGGACATCGTGGGACACCGTTGGACACCGTTGGACATCGTTGGACACCGTTGGACATCGTTGGACACCGTGGGACACCGTTGGACACCGTTGGACACCGTTGGACATCGGTGGACATCGTGGGACACCGTTGGACACCGTTGGACATCGTTGGACACCGTTGGACACCGTGGGACAACGTGGGACAACGTGGGACACCGTGGGACAACGTGGGACAACGTGGGACAACGTGGGACAACGTGGGACAACGTGGGACAACGTGGGACACCGTTGGACACCGTTGGACATCGTTGGACATCGTTGGACATCGTTGGACACCGTTGGACATCGTTGGACATCGTTGGACACCGTTGGACATCGTTGGACATCGTTGGACATCGTTGGACACCGTTGGACACCGTTGGACACCGTTGGACACCGTTGGACATCGGTGGACATCGTGGGACACCGTTGGACACCGTTGGACATCGTTGGACATCGTTGGACACCGTGGGACAACGTGGGACAACGTGGGACAACGTGGGAAACCATGGAACAACGTGGGACAACGTGGGACAACGTGGGACAACGTGGGACAACGTGGGACACCGTTGGACATCGTTGGACATCGTTGGACATCGTTGGACAACGTGGGACAACGTGGGACAACGTGGGAAACCATGGAACAACGTGGGACAACGTGGGACAACGTGGGACAACGTGGGACAACGTGGGACACCGTTGGACATCGTTGGACACCGTGGGACAACGTGGGACAACGTGGGACACCGTTGGACACCGTTGGACATCGTTGGACATCGTTGGACACCGTTGGACACCGTTGGACACCGTTGGACACCGTGGGACAACGTGGGACAACGTGGGACAACGTGGGACAACGTGGGACAACGTGGGACAACATGGGACAACGTGGGACAACGTGGGACACCGTTGGACATCGTTGGACACCGTTGGACATCGTTGGACAACGTGGGACACCGTTGGACACCGTTGGACATCGTTGGACATCGTTGGACACCGTTGGACACCGTTGGACACCGTTGGACACCGTGGGACAACGTGGGACACCGTTGGACACCGTTGGACATCGTTGGACATCGGTGGACATCGTGGGACACCGTTGGACACCGTTGGACATCGTTGGACACCGTTGGACATCGTTGGACACCGTGGGACACCGTTGGACACCGTTGGACACCGTTGGACATCGGTGGACATCGTGGGACACCGTTGGACACCGTTGGACATCGTTGGACACCGTTGGACACCGTGGGACAACGTGGGACAACGTGGGACACCGTGGGACAACGTGGGACAACGTGGGACAACGTGGGACAACGTGGGACAACGTGGGACAACGTGGGACACCGTTGGACACCGTGGGACAACGTGGGACAACGTGGGACAACGTGGGACAACGTGGGACACCGCTGGACAACGTGGGACACCGTTGGACATCGTTGGACACCGTGGGACAACGTGGGACAACGTGGGACAACGTGGGACACCGTTGGACAACGTGGGACAACGTGGGACAACGTGGGACACCGTTGGACACCGTTGGACATCGTTGGACACCGTGGGACAACGTGGGACAACGTGGGACAACGTGGGACAACGTGGGACAACGTGGGACAACGTGGGACAACGTGGGACACCGTTGGACAACGTGGGACACCGTTGGACATCGTTGGACACCGTGGGACAACGTTGGACAACGTGGGACAACGTGGGACACCGTTGGACACCGTTGGACATCGTTGGGCATCGTTGGACATCGTGGGACACCGTTGGACATCGTTGGACACCGTTGGACATCGTTGGACACCGTGGGACAACGTGGGACAACGTGGGACAACGTGGGACACCGTTGGACATCGTTGGACACCGTTGGACATCGTTGGACACCGTGGGACACCGTTGGACACCGTTGGACACCGTTGGATACCGTGGGACAACGTGGGACAACGTGGGACAACGTGGGACAACGTGGGACAACGTGGGACAGCGCTGGACAACGTGGGACAACGTGGGACAACGTGGGACAACGTGGGAAACCATGGAACAACGTGGGACAACGTGGGACAACGTGGGACAACGTGGGACAACGTGGGACACCGTTGGACATCGTTGGACACCGTGGGACAACGTGGGACAACGTGGGACACCGTTGGACACCGTTGGACATCGTTGGACATCGTTGGACACCGTTGGACACCGTTGGACACCGTTGGACACCGTGGGACAACGTGGGACAACGTGGGACAACGTGGGACAACGTGGGACAACGTGGGACAACATGGGACAACGTGGGACAACGTGGGACACCGTTGGACATCGTTGGACACCGTTGGACATCGTTGGACAACGTGGGACACCGTTGGACACCGTTGGACATCGTTGGACATCGTTGGACACCGTTGGACACCGTTGGACACCGTTGGACACCGTGGGACAACGTGGGACAACGTGGGACAACGTGGGACAACGTGGGACAACGTGGGACACCGTTGGACATCGTTGGACATCGTTGGACATCGTTGGACAACGTGGGACAACGTGGGACAACGTGGGACACCGTTGGAAAACGTGGGACAACGTGGGAGAACGTGGGACACCGTTGGACACCGTTGGACATCGTTGGACACCGTGGGACAACGTGGGACAACGTGGGACAACGTGGGACACCGTTGGACATCGTTGGACACCGTGGGACAACGTGGGACAACGTGGGACACCGTTGGACACCGTTGGACATCGTTGGACATCGTTGGACACCGTTGGACACCGTTGGACACCGTTGGACACCGTGGGACAACGTGGGACAACGTGGGACAACGTGGGACAACGTGGGACAACGTGGGACAACGTGGGACACCGTTGGACACCGTTGGACATCGTTGGACATCGTTGGACACCGTTGGACACCGTTGGACACCGTTGGACACCGTGGGACATCGTGGGACACCGTTGGACATCGTTGGACATCGTTGGACACCGTTGGACATCGTTGGACATCGTTGGACATCGTTGGACACCGTTGGACACCGTTGGACACCGTTGGACACCGTTGGACATCGGTGGACATCGTGGGACACCGTTGGACACCGTTGGACATCGTTGGACATCGTTGGACACCGTGGGACAACGTGGGACAACGTGGGACAACGTGGGAAACCATGGAACAACGTGGGACAACGTGGGACAACGTGGGACAACGTGGGACAACGTGGGACACCGTTGGACATCGTTGGACATCGTTGGACATCGTTGGACAACGTGGGACAACGTGGGACAACGTGGGAAACCATGGAACAACGTGGGACAACGTGGGACAACGTGGGACAACGTGGGACAACGTGGGACACCGTTGGACATCGTTGGACACCGTGGGACAACGTGGGACAACGTGGGACACCGTTGGACACCGTTGGACATCGTTGGACATCGTTGGACACCGTTGGACACCGTTGGACACCGTTGGACACCGTGGGACAACGTGGGACAACGTGGGACAACGTGGGACAACGTGGGACAACGTGGGACAACATGGGACAACGTGGGACAACGTGGGACACCGTTGGACATCGTTGGACACCGTTGGACATCGTTGGACAACGTGGGACACCGTTGGACACCGTTGGACATCGTTGGACATCGTTGGACACCGTTGGACACCGTTGGACACCGTTGGACACCGTGGGACAACGTGGGACACCGTTGGACACCGTTGGACATCGTTGGACATCGGTGGACATCGTGGGACACCGTTGGACACCGTTGGACATCGTTGGACACCGTTGGACATCGTTGGACACCGTGGGACACCGTTGGACACCGTTGGACACCGTTGGACATCGGTGGACATCGTGGGACACCGTTGGACACCGTTGGACATCGTTGGACACCGTTGGACACCGTGGGACAACGTGGGACAACGTGGGACACCGTGGGACAACGTGGGACACCGTGGGACAACGTGGGACAACGTGGGACAACGTGGGACAACGTGGGACACCGTTGGACACCGTGGGACAACGTGGGACAACGTGGGACAACGTGGGACAACGTGGGACACCGCTGGACAACGTGGGACACCGTTGGACATCGTTGGACACCGTGGGACAACGTGGGACAACGTGGGAAAACGTGGGACACCGTTGGACAACGTGGGACAACGTGGGACAACGTGGGACACCGTTGGACACCGTTGGACATCGTTGGACACCGTGGGACAACGTGGGACAACGTGGGACAACGTGGGACAACGTGGGACAACGTGGGACAACGTGGGACAACGTGGGACACCGTTGGACAACGTGGGACAACGTGGGACAACGTGGGACAATGTGGGACAACGTGGGACAACGTGGGACAACGTGGGACAACTTGGGACAACGTGGGACATCGTGGGACAACGTGGGACAACGTGGGACAACGTGGGACAACGTGGGACAACGTGGGACAACGTGGGACACCGTTGGACAACGTGGGACACCGTTGGACATCGTTGGACAACGTGGGACATCGTGGGACAACGTGGGACAACGTGGGACAACGTGGGACAATGTGGGACAACGTTGGACAACGTGGGACAACGTGGGACACCGTTGGACACCGTTGGACATCGTTGGACATCGTTGGACATCGTGGGACACCGTTGGACATCGTTGGACACCGTTGGACATCGTTGGACACCGTGGGACAACGTGGGACAACGTGGGACAACGTGGGACACCGTTGGACATCGTTGGACACCGTTGGACATCGTTGGACACCGTGGGACACCGTTGGACACCGTTGGACACCGTTGGACATCGGTGGACATCGTGGGACACCGTTGGACACCGTTGGACATCGTTGGACACCGTTGGACACCGTGGGACAACGTGGGACAACGTGGGACAACGTGGGACAACGTGGGACAACGTGGGACAACGTGGGACAACGTGGGACAACGTGGGACAACGTGGGACAACGTGGGACAACGTGGGACACCGTTGGACACCGTGGGACAACGTGGGACAACGTGGGACAACGTGGGACAACGTGGGACACCGCTGGACAACGTGGGACACCGTGGGACAACGTGGGACAACGTGGGACAACGTGGGACAGCGTGGGACAACGTGGGACAACGTAGGACAACGTGGGACAACGTGGGACACCGTTGGACATCGTTGGACAACGTGGGACATCGTGGGACAACGTGGGACAACGTGGGACAACGTGGGACAACGTGGGACAACGTGGGACAACGTGGGACAACGTGGGACAACGTGGGACAACGTGGGACAACGTGGGACAACGTGGGACAACGTGGGACAACGTGGGACAACGTGGGACAACGTGGGACACCGTTGGACATCGTTGGACAACGTGGGACAACGTGGGACAGCGTGGGACAACGTGGGACAACGTAGGACAACGTGGGACACCGTTGGACATCGTTGGACAACGTGGGACATCGTGGGACAACGTGGGACAACGTGGGACAACGTGGGACAACGTGGGACACCGTTGGACACCGTGGGACACCGTTGGACACCGTTGGACACCGTGGGACACCGTTGGACACAGCTGGACATCGTTGGACACCGTGGGACAACGTGGGACAACGTGGGACAACGTGGGACAACGTGGGACAACGTGGGACACCGTTGGACATCGTTGGACACCGTGGGACAACGTGGGACAACGTGGGACAACGTGGGACACCGTTGGACACCGTTGGACATCGTTGGACATCGTTGGACATCGTGGGACACCGTTGGACATCGTTGGACATCGTTGGACACCGTTGGACATCGTTGGACATCGTTGGACGTCGTTGGACACCGTTGGACACCGTTGGACACCGTTGGACACCGTTGGACATCGGTGGACATCGTGGGACACCGTTGGACACCGTTGGACATCGTTGGACACCGTGGGACACCGTGGGACAACGTGGGACAACGTGGGACACCGTGGGACAACGTAGGACAACGTGGGACAACGTGGGACAACGTGGGACACCGTTGGACAACGTGGGACACCGTTGGACAACGTGGGACAACGTGGGACAACGTGGGACAACGTGGGACACCGTTGGACACCGTGGGACACCGTTGGACACCGTTGGACATCGTTGGACACCGTGGGACAACGTGGGACAACGTGGGACAACGTGGGAAACCATGGAACAACGTGGGACAACGTGGGACAACGTGGGACAACGTGGGACAACGTGGGACACCGTTGGACATCGTTGGACACCGTGGGACAACGTTGGACAACGTGGGACACCGTTGGACACCGTTGGACATCGTTGGACATCGTTGGACACCGTTGGACACCGTTGGACACCGTTGGACACCGTGGGACAACGTGGGACAACGTGGGACAACGTGGGACAACGTGGGACAACGTGGGACAACGTGGGACAACGTGGGACAACGTGGGACAACGTGGGACAACGTGGGACAACGTGGGACAACGTGGGACAACGTGGGACAACGTGGGACATCGTGGGACAAATTGGGACAACGTGGGACAACGTGGGACAATGTGGGACAACGTGGGACAACGTGGGACAACGTGGGACAACGTGGGACAACGTGGGACATCGTGGGACAAAGTGGGACAACGTGGGACAACGTGGGACAACGTGGGACAACGTGGGACAACGTGGGACAACGTGGGACATCGTGGGACAACGTGGGACAACGTGGGACAACGTGGGACAACGTGGGACAACGTGGGACACCGTTGGACAACGTGGGACACCGTTGGACATCGTTGGACACCGTGGGACAACGTTGGACAACGTGGGACAACGTGGGACACCGTTGGACACCGTTGGACATCGTTGGACATCGGTGGACATCGTGGGACACCGTTGGACACCGTTGGACATCGTTGGACACCGTTGGACATCGTTGGACACCGTTGGACACCGTTGGACACCGTTGGACATCGGTGGACATCGTGGGACACCGTTGGACACCGTTGGACATCGTTGGACACCGTTGGACACCGTGGGACAACGTGGGACAACGTGGGACACCGTGGGACAACGTGGGACAACGTGGGACAACGTGGGACAACGTGGGACAACGTGGGACAACGTGGGACACCGTTGGACACCGTGGGACAACGTGGGACAACGTGGGACAACGTGGGACAACGTGGGACACCGCTGGACAACGTGGGACACCGTTGGACATCGTTGGACACCGTGGGACAACGTGGGACAACGTGGGACAACGTGGGACACCGTTGGACAACGTGGGACACCGTTGGACATCGTTGGACACCGTGGGACAACGTGGGACAACGTGGGACAACGTGGGACACCGTTGGACACCGTTGGACATCGTTGGACATCGTTGGACACCGTTGGACAGCGTGGGACAACGTGGGACAACGTGGGACAACGTGGGACAACGTGGGACAACGTGGGACAACGTGGGACAACGTGTGACAACGTGGGACAACGTGGGACATCGTGGGACAACGTGGGACAACGTGGGACACCGTTGGACACCGTTGGACATCGTTGGACACGGTTGGACACCGTGGGACAACGTGGGACAACGTGGGACAACGTGGGACAACGTGGGACACCGTTGGACAACGTGGGACAACGTGGGACAACGTGGGACAACGTGGGACAACGTGGGACACCGTGGGACACCGTTGGACACCGTTGGACATCGTTGGACACCGTGGGACAACGTGGGACAACGTGGGACAACGTGGGACATCGTGGGACAACGTGGGACAACGTGGGACAACGTGGGACAACGTGGGACACCGTTGGACACCGTGGGACACCGTTGGACACCGTTGGACACCGTGGGACACCGTTGGACACCGCTGGACATCGTTGGACACCGTGGGACAACGTGGGACAACGTGGGACAACGTGGGACAACGTGGGACATCGTTGGACACCGTGGGACAACGTGGGACAACGTGGGACAACGTGGGACAACGTGGGACAACGTGGGACAACGTGGGACAACGTGGGACAACGTGGGACAACGTGGGACAACGTGGGACAACGTGGGACAACGTGGGACACCGTTGGACACCGTTGGACATCGTTGGACATCGTTGGACATCGTGGGACACCGTTGGACATCGTTGGACATCGTTGGACACCGTTGGACATCGTTGGACATCGTTGGACATCGTTGGACACCGTTGGACACCGTTGGACACCGTTGGACACCGTTGGACATCGGTGGACATCGTGGGACACCGTTGGACACCGTTGGACATCGTTGGACATCGTTGGACACCGTGGGACAACGTGGGACAACGTGGGACAACGTGGGAAACCATGGAACAACGTGGGACAACGTGGGACAACGTGGGAAACCATGGAACAACGTGGGACAACGTGGGACAACGTGGGACAACGTGGGACAACGTGGGACACCGTTGGACATCGTTGGACACCGTGGGACAACGTGGGACAACGTGGGACACCGTTGGACACCGTTGGACATCGTTGGACATCGTTGGACACCGTTGGACACCGTTGGACACCGTTGGACACCGTGGGACAACGTGGGACAACGTGGGACAACGTGGGACAACGTGGGACAACGTGGGACAACGTGGGACACCGTTGGACATCGTTGGACATCGTTGGACATCGTTGGACAACGTGGGACACCGTTGGACACAGCTGGACATCGTTGGACACCGTGGGACAACGTGGGACAACGTGGGACAACGTGGGACAACGTGGGACACCGTTGGACATCGTTGGACACCGTGGGACAACGTGGGACAACGTGGGACAACGTGGGACACCGTTGGACACCGTTGGACATCGTTGGACATCGTTGGACATCGTGGGACACCGTTGGACATCGTTGGACATCGTTGGACACCGTTGGACATCGTTGGACATCGTTGGACGTCGTTGGACACCGTTGGACACCGTTGGACACCGTTGGACACCGTTGGACATCGGTGGACATCGTGGGACACCGTTGGACACCGTTGGACATCGTTGGACACCGTTGGACACCATGGGACAACGTGGGACAACGTGGGACAACGTGGGACAACGTAGGACAACGTGGGACAACGTGGGACAACGTGGGACACCGTTGGACACCGTGGGACACCGTTGGACAACGTGGGACAACGTGGGACAACGTGGGACAACGTGGGACACCGTTGGACACCGTGGGACACCGTTGGACACCGTTGGACATCGTTGGACACCGTGGGACAACGTGGGACAACGTGGGACAACGTGGGAAACCATGGAACAACGTGGGACAACGTGGGACAACGTGGGACAACGTGGGACAACGTGGGACACCGTTGGACATCGTTGGACACCGTGGGACAACGTTGGACAACGTGGGACACCGTTGGACACCGTTGGACATCGTTGGACATCGTTGGACACCGTTGGACACCGTTGGACACCGTTGGACACCGTGGGACAACGTGGGACAACGTGGGACAACGTGGGACAACGTGGGACAACGTGGGACAACGTGGGACAACGTGGGACAACGTGGGACAACGTGGGACAACGTGGGACAACGTGGGACAACGTGGGACATCGTGGGACAAATTGGGACAACGTGGGACAACGTGGGACAATGTGGGACAACGTGGGACAACGTGGGACAACGTGGGACAACGTGGGACAACGTGGGACATCGTGGGACAAAGTGGGACAACGTGGGACAACGTGGGACAACGTGGGACAACGTGGGACAACGTGGGACAACGTGGGACATCGTGGGACAACGTGGGACAACGTGGGACAACGTGGGACAACGTGGGACAACGTGGGACACCGTTGGACAACGTGGGACACCGTTGGACATCGTTGGACACCGTGGGACAACGTTGGACAACGTGGGACAACGTGGGACACCGTTGGACACCGTTGGACATCGTTGGACATCGGTGGACATCGTGGGACACCGTTGGACACCGTTGGACATCGTTGGACACCGTTGGACATCGTTGGACACCGTGGGACACCGTTGGACACCGTTGGACACCGTTGGACATCGGTGGACATCGTGGGACACCGTTGGACACCGTTGGACATCGTTGGACACCGTTGGACACCGTGGGACAACGTGGGACAACGTGGGACACCGTGGGACAACGTGGGACACCGTTGGACACCGTTGGACATCGTTGGACATCGTTGGACACCGTTGGACACCGTGGGACAACGTGGGACAACGTGGGACAACGTGGGACAACGTGGGACAACGTGGGACAACGTGGGACAACGTGTGACAACGTGGGACAACGTGGGACATCGTGGGACAACGTGGGACAACGTGGGACACCGTTGGACACCGTTGGACATCGTTGGACACGGTTGGACACCGTGGGACAACGTGGGACAACGTGGGACAACGTGGGACAACGTGGGACACCGTTGGACAACGTGGGACAACGTGGGACAACGTGGGACAACGTGGGACAACGTGGGACACCGTGGGACACCGTTGGACACCGTTGGACATCGTTGGACACCGTGGGACAACGTGGGACAACGTGGGACAACGTGGGACATCGTGGGACAACGTGGGACAACGTGGGACAACGTGGGACAACGTGGGACACCGTTGGACACCGTGGGACACCGTTGGACACCGTTGGACACCGTGGGACACCGTTGGACACCGCTGGACATCGTTGGACACCGTGGGACAACGTGGGACAACGTGGGACAACGTGGGACAACGTGGGACATCGTTGGACACCGTGGGACAACGTGGGACAACGTGGGACAACGTGGGACAACGTGGGACAACGTGGGACAACGTGGGACAACGTGGGACAACGTGGGACAACGTGGGACAACGTGGGACAACGTGGGACAACGTGGGACACCGTTGGACACCGTTGGACATCGTTGGACATCGTTGGACATCGTGGGACACCGTTGGACATCGTTGGACATCGTTGGACACCGTTGGACATCGTTGGACATCGTTGGACATCGTTGGACACCGTTGGACACCGTTGGACACCGTTGGACACCGTTGGACATCGGTGGACATCGTGGGACACCGTTGGACACCGTTGGACATCGTTGGACATCGTTGGACACCGTGGGACAACGTGGGACAACGTGGGACAACGTGGGAAACCATGGAACAACGTGGGACAACGTGGGACAACGTGGGAAACCATGGAACAACGTGGGACAACGTGGGACAACGTGGGACAACGTGGGACAACGTGGGACACCGTTGGACATCGTTGGACACCGTGGGACAACGTGGGACAACGTGGGACACCGTTGGACACCGTTGGACATCGTTGGACATCGTTGGACACCGTTGGACACCGTTGGACACCGTTGGACACCGTGGGACAACGTGGGACAACGTGGGACAACGTGGGACAACGTGGGACAACGTGGGACAACGTGGGACACCGTTGGACATCGTTGGACATCGTTGGACATCGTTGGACAACGTGGGACACCGTTGGACACAGCTGGACATCGTTGGACACCGTGGGACAACGTGGGACAACGTGGGACAACGTGGGACAACGTGGGACACCGTTGGACATCGTTGGACACCGTGGGACAACGTGGGACAACGTGGGACAACGTGGGACACCGTTGGACACCGTTGGACATCGTTGGACATCGTTGGACATCGTGGGACACCGTTGGACATCGTTGGACATCGTTGGACACCGTTGGACATCGTTGGACATCGTTGGACGTCGTTGGACACCGTTGGACACCGTTGGACACCGTTGGACACCGTTGGACATCGGTGGACATCGTGGGACACCGTTGGACACCGTTGGACATCGTTGGACACCGTTGGACACCATGGGACAACGTGGGACAACGTGGGACAACGTGGGACAACGTAGGACAACGTGGGACAACGTGGGACAACGTGGGACAACGTTGGACACCGTGGGACACCGTTGGACAACGTGGGACAACGTGGGACAACGTGGGACAACGTGGGACACCGTTGGACACCGTGGGACACCGTTGGACACCGTTGGACATCGTTGGACACCGTGGGACAACGTGGGACAACGTGGGACAACGTGGGAAACCATGGAACAACGTGGGACAACGTGGGACAACGTGGGACAACGTGGGACAACGTGGGACACCGTTGGACATCGTTGGACACCGTGGGACAACGTTGGACAACGTGGGACACCGTTGGACACCGTTGGACATCGTTGGACATCGTTGGACACCGTTGGACACCGTTGGACACCGTTGGACACCGTGGGACAACGTGGGACAACGTGGGACAACGTGGGACAACGTGGGACAACGTGGGACAACGTGGGACAACGTGGGACAACGTGGGACAACGTGGGACAACGTGGGACAACGTGGGACAACGTGGGACATCGTGGGACAAATTGGGACAACGTGGGACATCGTGGGACAAAGTGGGACAACGTGGGACAACGTGGGACAACGTGGGACAACGTGGGACAACGTGGGACAACGTGGGACATCGTGGGACAACGTGGGACAACGTGGGAAAACGTGGGACAACGTGGGACAACGTGGGACACCGTTGGACAACGTGGGACACCGTTGGACATCGTTGGACACCGTGGGACAACGTTGGACAACGTGGGACAACGTGGGACACCGTTGGACACCGTTGGACATCGTTGGACATCGGTGGACATCGTGGGACACCGTTGGACACCGTTGGACATCGTTGGACACCGTTGGACATCGTTGGACACCGTGGGACACCGTTGGACACCGTTGGACACCGTTGGACATCGGTGGACATCGTGGGACACCGTTGGACACCGTTGGACATCGTTGGACACCGTTGGACACCGTGGGACAACGTGGGACAACGTGGGACACCGTGGGACAACGTGGGACACCGTTGGACACCGTTGGACATCGTTGGACATCGTTGGACACCGTTGGACACCGTGGGACAACGTGGGACAACGTGGGACAACGTGGGACAACGTGGGACAACGTGGGACAACGTGGGACAACGTGTGACAACGTGGGACAACGTGGGACATCGTGGGACAACGTGGGACAACGTGGGACACCGTTGGACACCGTTGGACATCGTTGGACACGGTTGGACACCGTGGGACAACGTGGGACAACGTGGGACAACGTGGGACAACGTGGGACACCGTTGGACAACGTGGGACAACGTGGGACAACGTGGGACAACGTGGGACAACGTGGGACACCGTGGGACACCGTTGGACACCGTTGGACATCGTTGGACACCGTGGGACAACGTGGGACAACGTGGGACAACGTGGGACATCGTGGGACAACGTGGGACAACGTGGGACAACGTGGGACAACGTGGGACACCGTTGGACACCGTGGGACACCGTTGGACACCGTTGGACACCGTGGGACACCGTTGGACACCGCTGGACATCGTTGGACACCGTGGGACAACGTGGGACAACGTGGGACAACGTGGGACAACGTGGGACATCGTTGGACACCGTGGGACAACGTGGGACAACGTGGGACAACGTGGGACAACGTGGGACAACGTGGGACAACGTGGGACAACGTGGGACAACGTGGGACAACGTGGGACAACGTGGGACAACGTGGGACAACGTGGGACACCGTTGGACACCGTTGGACATCGTTGGACATCGTTGGACATCGTGGGACACCGTTGGACATCGTTGGACATCGTTGGACACCGTTGGACATCGTTGGACATCGTTGGACATCGTTGGACACCGTTGGACACCGTTGGACACCGTTGGACACCGTTGGACATCGGTGGACATCGTGGGACACCGTTGGACACCGTTGGACATCGTTGGACATCGTTGGACACCGTGGGACAACGTGGGACAACGTGGGACAACGTGGGAAACCATGGAACAACGTGGGACAACGTGGGACAACGTGGGAAACCATGGAACAACGTGGGACAACGTGGGACAACGTGGGACAACGTGGGACAACGTGGGACAACGTGGGACACCGTTGGACATCGTTGGACACCGTGGGACAACGTGGGACAACGTGGGACACCGTTGGACACCGTTGGACATCGTTGGACATCGTTGGACACCGTTGGACACCGTTGGACACCGTTGGACACCGTGGGACAACGTGGGACAACGTGGGACAACGTGGGACAACGTGGGACAACGTGGGACAACGTGGGACAACGTGGGACACCGTTGGACATCGTTGGACACCGTGGGACAACGTGGGACAACGTGGGACACCGTTGGACATCGTTGGACACCGTGGGACAACGTGGGACAACGTGGGACACCGTTGGACACCGTTGGACATCGTTGGACATCGTTGGACACCGTTGGACACCGTTGGACACCGTTGGACACCGTGGGACAACGTGGGACAACGTGGGACAACGTGGGACAACGTGGGACAACGTGGGACAACGTGGGACAACGTGGGACAACGTGGGACAACGTGGGACAACGTGGGACATCGTGGGACAACGTGGGACAACGTGGGACAACGTGGGACAACGTGGGACAACGTGGGACAACGTGGGACAACGTGGGACAACGTGGGACAACGTGGGACAACGTGGGACAACGTGGGACACCGTTGGACAACGTGGGACACCGTTGGACATCGTTGGACACCGTGGGACAACGTTGGACAACGTGGGACAACGTGGGACACCGTTGGACACCGTTGGACATCGTTGGGCATCGTTGGACATCGTGGGACACCGTTGGACATCGTTGGACACCGTTGGACATCGTTGGACACCGTGGGACAACGTGGGACAACGTGGGACAACGTGGGACACCGTTGGACATCGTTGGACACCGTTGGACATCGTTGGACACCGTGGGACACCGTTGGACACCGTTGGACACCGTTGGATACCGTGGGACAACGTGGGACAACGTGGGACAACGTGGGACAACGTGGGACAACGTGGGACAGCGCTGGACAACGTGGGACACCGTTGGACATCGTTGGACACCGTGGGACAACGTGGGACAACGTGGGACAACGTGGGACACCGTTGGACACCGTTGGACATCGTTGGACATCGTTGGACATCGGTGGACATCGTGGGACACCGTTGGACACCGTTGGACATCGTTGGACACCGTTGGACACCGTGGGACACCGTTGGACACC
Source organism: Bombus terrestris (assembly GCF_910591885.1). Classification (NCBI taxonomy): domain Eukaryota; kingdom Metazoa; phylum Arthropoda; class Insecta; order Hymenoptera; family Apidae; genus Bombus; species Bombus terrestris. Next base: position 161,036 of record NW_025963571.1, on the reverse strand, counting down.
GTTGGACACCGTGGGACACCGTTGGACACCGCTGGACATCGTTGGACACCGTGGGACAACGTGGGACAACGTGGGACAACGTGGGACAACGTGGGACAACGTGGGACAACGTGGGACAACGTGTGACAACGTGGGACAACGTGGGACATCGTGGGACAACGTGGGACAACGTGGGACACCGTTGGACACCGTTGGACATCGTTGGACACGGTTGGACACCGTGGGACAACGTGGGACAACGTGGGACAACGTGGGACAACGTGGGACACCGTTGGACAACGTGGGACAACGTGGGACAACGTGGGACAACGTGGGACAACGTGGGACACCGTGGGACACCGTTGGACACCGTTGGACATCGTTGGACACCGTGGGACAACGTGGGACAACGTGGGACAACGTGGGACATCGTGGGACAACGTGGGACAACGTGGGACAACGTGGGACAACGTGGGACACCGTTGGACACCGTGGGACACCGTTGGACACCGTTGGACACCGTGGGACACCGTTGGACACCGCTGGACATCGTTGGACACCGTGGGACAACGTGGGACAACGTGGGACAACGTGGGACAACGTGGGACATCGTTGGACACCGTGGGACAACGTGGGACAACGTGGGACAACGTGGGACAACGTGGGACAACGTGGGACAACGTGGGACAACGTGGGACAACGTGGGACAACGTGGGACAACGTGGGACAACGTGGGACAACGTGGGACACCGTTGGACACCGTTGGACATCGTTGGACATCGTTGGACATCGTGGGACACCGTTGGACATCGTTGGACATCGTTGGACACCGTTGGACATCGTTGGACATCGTTGGACATCGTTGGACACCGTTGGACACCGTTGGACACCGTTGGACACCGTTGGACATCGGTGGACATCGTGGGACACCGTTGGACACCGTTGGACATCGTTGGACATCGTTGGACACCGTGGGACAACGTGGGACAACGTGGGACAACGTGGGAAACCATGGAACAACGTGGGACAACGTGGGACAACGTGGGAAACCATGGAACAACGTGGGACAACGTGGGACAACGTGGGACAACGTGGGACAACGTGGGACAACGTGGGACACCGTTGGACATCGTTGGACACCGTGGGACAACGTGGGACAACGTGGGACACCGTTGGACACCGTTGGACATCGTTGGACATCGTTGGACACCGTTGGACACCGTTGGACACCGTTGGACACCGTGGGACAACGTGGGACAACGTGGGACAACGTGGGACAACGTGGGACAACGTGGGACAACGTGGGACAACGTGGGACACCGTTGGACATCGTTGGACACCGTGGGACAACGTGGGACAACGTGGGACACCGTTGGACATCGTTGGACACCGTGGGACAACGTGGGACAACGTGGGACACCGTTGGACACCGTTGGACATCGTTGGACATCGTTGGACACCGTTGGACACCGTTGGACACCGTTGGACACCGTGGGACAACGTGGGACAACGTGGGACAACGTGGGACAACGTGGGACAACGTGGGACAACGTGGGACAACGTGGGACAACGTGGGACAACGTGGGACAACGTGGGACATCGTGGGACAACGTGGGACAACGTGGGACAACGTGGGACAACGTGGGACAACGTGGGACAACGTGGGACAACGTGGGACAACGTGGGACAACGTGGGACAACGTGGGACAACGTGGGACACCGTTGGACAACGTGGGACACCGTTGGACATCGTTGGACACCGTGGGACAACGTTGGACAACGTGGGACAACGTGGGACACCGTTGGACACCGTTGGACATCGTTGGGCATCGTTGGACATCGTGGGACACCGTTGGACATCGTTGGACACCGTTGGACATCGTTGGACACCGTGGGACAACGTGGGACAACGTGGGACAACGTGGGACACCGTTGGACATCGTTGGACACCGTTGGACATCGTTGGACACCGTGGGACACCGTTGGACACCGTTGGACACCGTTGGATACCGTGGGACAACGTGGGACAACGTGGGACAACGTGGGACAACGTGGGACAACGTGGGACAGCGCTGGACAACGTGGGACACCGTTGGACATCGTTGGACACCGTGGGACAACGTGGGACAACGTGGGACAACGTGGGACACCGTTGGACACCGTTGGACATCGTTGGACATCGTTGGACATCGGTGGACATCGTGGGACACCGTTGGACACCGTTGGACATCGTTGGACACCGTTGGACACCGTGGGACACCGTTGGACACCGTTGGACACCGTGGGACACCGTTGGACACCGCTGGACATCGTTGGACACCGTGGGACAACGTGGGACAACGTGGGACAACGTGGGACAACGTGGGACAACGTGGGACATCGTTGGACACCGTGGGACAACGTGGGACAACGTGGGACAACGTGGGACAACGTGGGACAACGTGGGACAACGTGGGACAACGTGGGACAACGTGGGACAACGTGGGACAACGTGGGACACCGTTGGACACCGTTGGACATCGTTGGACATCGTTGGACATCGTGGGACACCGTTGGACATCGTTGGACATCGTTGGACACCGTTGGACATCGTTGGACATCGTTGGACATCGTTGGACACCGTTGGACACCGTTGGACACCGTTGGACACCGTTGGACATCGGTGGACATCGTGGGACACCGTTGGACACCGTTGGACATCGTTGGACATCGTTGGACACCGTGGGACAACGTGGGACAACGTGGGACAACGTGGGAAACCATGGAACAACGTGGGACAACGTGGGACAACGTGGGACAACGTGGGACAACGTGGGACACCGTTGGACATCGTTGGACATCGTTGGACATCGTTGGACAACGTGGGACAACGTGGGACAACGTGGGAAACCATGGAACAACGTGGGACAACGTGGGACAACGTGGGACAACGTGGGACAACGTGGGACACCGTTGGACATCGTTGGACACCGTGGGACAACGTGGGACAACGTGGGACACCGTTGGACACCGTTGGACATCGTTGGACATCGTTGGACACCGTTGGACACCGTTGGACACCGTTGGACACCGTGGGACAACGTGGGACAACGTGGGACAACGTGGGACAACGTGGGACAACGTGGGACAACATGGGACAACGTGGGACAACGTGGGACACCGTTGGACATCGTTGGACACCGTTGGACATCGTTGGACAACGTGGGACACCGTTGGACACCGTTGGACATCGTTGGACATCGTTGGACACCGTTGGACACCGTTGGACACCGTTGGACACCGTGGGACAACGTGGGACACCGTTGGACACCGTTGGACATCGTTGGACATCGGTGGACATCGTGGGACACCGTTGGACACCGTTGGACATCGTTGGACACCGTTGGACATCGTTGGACACCGTGGGACACCGTTGGACACCGTTGGACACCGTTGGACATCGGTGGACATCGTGGGACACCGTTGGACACCGTTGGACATCGTTGGACTCCGTGGGACACCGTGGGACAACGTGGGACAACGTGGGACACCGTGGGACAACGTGGGACAACGTGGGACAACGTGGGACAACGTGGGACAACGTGGGACAACGTGGGACACCGTTGGACACCGTTGGACATCGTTGGACATCGTTGGACATCGTGGGACACCGTTGGACATCGTTGGACATCGTTGGACACCGTTGGACATCGTTGGACATCGTTGGACATCGTTGGACACCGTTGGACACCGTTGGACACCGTTGGACACCGTTGGACATCGGTGGACATCGTGGGACACCGTTGGACACCGTTGGACATCGTTGGACATCGTTGGACACCGTGGGACAACGTGGGACAACGTGGGACAACGTGGGAAACCATGGAACAACGTGGGACAACGTGGGACAACGTGGGACAACGTGGGACAACGTGGGACACCGTTGGACATCGTTGGACATCGTTGGACATCGTTGGACAACGTGGGACAACGTGGGACAACGTGGGAAACCATGGAACAACGTGGGACAACGTGGGACAACGTGGGACAACGTGGGACAACGTGGGACACCGTTGGACATCGTTGGACACCGTGGGACAACGTGGGACAACGTGGGACACCGTTGGACACCGTTGGACATCGTTGGACATCGTTGGACACCGTTGGACACCGTTGGACACCGTTGGACACCGTGGGACAACGTGGGACAACGTGGGACAACGTGGGACAACGTGGGACAACGTGGGACAACATGGGACAACGTGGGACAACGTGGGACACCGTTGGACATCGTTGGACACCGTTGGACATCGTTGGACAACGTGGGACACCGTTGGACACCGTTGGACATCGTTGGACATCGTTGGACACCGTTGGACACCGTTGGACACCGTTGGACACCGTGGGACAACGTGGGACACCGTTGGACACCGTTGGACATCGTTGGACATCGGTGGACATCGTGGGACACCGTTGGACACCGTTGGACATCGTTGGACACCGTTGGACATCGTTGGACACCGTGGGACACCGTTGGACACCGTTGGACACCGTTGGACATCGGTGGACATCGTGGGACACCGTTGGACACCGTTGGACATCGTTGGACACCGTTGGACACCGTGGGACAACGTGGGACAACGTGGGACACCGTGGGACAACGTGGGACAACGTGGGACAACGTGGGACAACGTGGGACAACGTGGGACAACGTGGGACACCGTTGGACACCGTGGGACAACGTGGGACAACGTGGGACAACGTGGGACAACGTGGGACACCGCTGGACAACGTGGGACACCGTTGGACATCGTTGGACACCGTGGGACAACGTGGGACAACGTGGGACAACGTGGGACACCGTTGGACAACGTGGGACAACGTGGGACAACGTGGGACACCGTTGGACACCGTTGGACATCGTTGGACACCGTGGGACAACGTGGGACAACGTGGGACAACGTGGGACACCGTTGGACATCGTTGGACACCGTGGGACAACGTGGGACAACGTGGGACACCGTTGGACACCGTTGGACATCGTTGGACATCGTTGGACACCGTTGGACACCGTTGGACACCGTTGGACACCGTGGGACAACGTGGGACAACGTGGGACAACGTGGGACAACGTGGGACAACGTGGGACAACGTGGGACAACGTGGGACAACGTGGGACAACGTGGGACAACGTGGGACAACGTGGGACAACGTGGGACAACGTGGGACAACGTGGGACACCGTTGGACAACGTGGGACACCGTTGGACATCGTTGGACACCGTGGGACAACGTTGGACAACGTGGGACAACGTGGGACACCGTTGGACACCGTTGGACATCGTTGGGCATCGTTGGACATCGTGGGACACCGTTGGACATCGTTGGACACCGTTGGACATCGTTGGACACCGTGGGACAACGTGGGACAACGTGGGACAACGTGGGACACCGTTGGACATCGTTGGACACCGTTGGACATCGTTGGACACCGTGGGACACCGTTGGACACCGTTGGACACCGTTGGATACCGTGGGACAACGTGGGACAACGTGGGACAACGTGGGACAACGTGGGACAACGTGGGACAGCGCTGGACACCGTGGGACAACGTGGGACAACGTGGGACAACGTGGGACACCGTTGGACATCGTTGGACATCGTTGGACATCGTTGGACAACGTGGGACAACGTGGGACAACGTGGGAAACCATGGAACAACGTGGGACAACGTGGGACAACGTGGGACAACGTGGGACAACGTGGGACACCGTTGGACATCGTTGGACACCGTGGGACAACGTGGGACAACGTGGGACACCGTTGGACACCGTTGGACATCGTTGGACATCGTTGGACACCGTTGGACACCGTTGGACACCGTTGGACACCGTGGGACAACGTGGGACAACGTGGGACAACGTGGGACAACGTGGGACAACGTGGGACAACATGGGACAACGTGGGACAACGTGGGACACCGTTGGACATCGTTGGACACCGTTGGACATCGTTGGACAACGTGGGACACCGTTGGACACCGTTGGACATCGTTGGACATCGTTGGACACCGTTGGACACCGTTGGACACCGTTGGACACCGTGGGACAACGTGGGACACCGTTGGACACCGTTGGACATCGTTGGACATCGGTGGACATCGTGGGACACCGTTGGACACCGTTGGACATCGTTGGACACCGTTGGACATCGTTGGACACCGTGGGACACCGTTGGACACCGTTGGACACCGTTGGACATCGGTGGACATCGTGGGACACCGTTGGACACCGTTGGACATCGTTGGACACCGTTGGACACCGTGGGACAACGTGGGACAACGTGGGACACCGTGGGACAACGTGGGACAACGTGGGACAACGTGGGACAACGTGGGACAACGTGGGACAACGTGGGACACCGTTGGACACCGTTGGACATCGTTGGACATCGTTGGACATCGTGGGACACCGTTGGACATCGTTGGACATCGTTGGACACCGTTGGACATCGTTGGACATCGTTGGACATCGTTGGACACCGTTGGACACCGTTGGACACCGTTGGACACCGTTGGACATCGGAGGACATCGTGGGACACCGTTGGACACCGTTGGACATCGTTGGACATCGTTGGACACCGTGGGACAACGTGGGACAACGTGGGACAACGTGGGAAACCATGGAACAACGTGGGACAACGTGGGACAACGTGGGACAACGTGGGACAACGTGGGACACCGTTGGACATCGTTGGACATCGTTGGACATCGTTGGACAACGTGGGACAACGTGGGACAACGTGGGAAACCATGGAACAACGTGGGACAACGTGGGACAACGTGGGACAACGTGGGACAACGTGGGACACCGTTGGACATCGTTGGACACCGTGGGACAACGTGGGACAACGTGGGACACCGTTGGACACAGTTGGACATCGTTGGACATCGTTGGACACCGTTGGACACCGTTGGACACCGTTGGACACCGTGGGACAACGTGGGACAACGTGGGACAACGTGGGACAACGTGGGACAACGTGGGACAACATGGGACAACGTGGGACAACGTGGGACACCGTTGGACATCGTTGGACACCGTTGGACATCGTTGGACAACGTGGGACACCGTTGGACACCGTTGGACATCGTTGGACATCGTTGGACACCGTTGGACACCGTTGGACACCGTTGGACACCGTGGGACAACGTGGGACACCGTTGGACACCGTTGGACATCGTTGGACATCGGTGGACATCGTGGGACACCGTTGGACACCGTTGGACATCGTTGGACACCGTTGGACATCGTTGGACACCGTGGGACACCGTTGGACACCGTTGGACACCGTTGGACATCGGTGGACATCGTGGGACACCGTTGGACACCGTTGGACATCGTTGGACACCGTTGGACACCGTGGGACAACGTGGGACAACGTGGGACACCGTGGGACAACGTGGGACAACGTGGGACAACGTGGGACAACGTGGGACAACGTGGGACAACGTGGGACACCGTTGGACACCGTGGGACAACGTGGGACAACGTGGGACAACGTGGGACAACGTGGGACACCGCTGGACAACGTGGGACACCGTTGGACATCGTTGGACACCGTGGGACAACGTGGGACAACGTGGGACAACGTGGGACACCGTTGGACAACGTGGGACAACGTGGGACAACGTGGGACACCGTTGGACACCGTTGGACATCGTTGGACACCGTGGGACAACGTGGGACAACGTGGGACAACGTGGGACAACGTGGGACAACGTGGGACAACGTGGGACAACGTGGGACACCGTTGGACAACGTGGGACACCGTTGGACATCGTTGGACACCGTGGGACAACGTTGGACAACGTGGGACAACGTGGGACACCGTTGGACACCGTTGGACATCGTTGGGCATCGTTGGACATCGTGGGACACCGTTGGACATCGTTGGACACCGTTGGACATCGTTGGACACCGTGGGACAACGTGGGACAACGTGGGACAACGTGGGACACCGTTGGACATCGTTGGACACCGTTGGACATCGTTGGACACCGTGGGACACCGTTGGACACCGTTGGACACCGTTGGATACCGTGGGACAACGTGGGACAACGTGGGACAACGTGGGACAACGTGGGACAACGTGGGACAGCGCTGGACAACGTGGGACACCGTTGGACATCGTTGGACATCGTTGGACATCGTTGGACAACGTGGGACACCGTTGGACACAGCTGGACATCGTTGGACACCGTGGGACAACGTGGGACAACGTGGGACAACGTGGGACAACGTGGGACACCGTTGGACATCGTTGGACACCGTGGGACAACGTGGGACAACGTGGGACAACGTGGGACACCGTTGGACACCGTTGGACATCGTTGGACATCGTTGGACATCGTGGGACACCGTTGGACATCGTTGGACATCGTTGGACACCGTTGGACATCGTTGGACATCGTTGGACGTCGTTGGACACCGTTGGACACCGTTGGACACCGTTGGACACCGTTGGACATCGGTGGACATCGTGGGACACCGTTGGACACCGTTGGACATCGTTGGACACCGTTGGACACCATGGGACAACGTGGGACAACGTGGGACAACGTGGGACAACGTAGGACAACGTGGGACAACGTGGGACAACGTGGGACACCGTTGGACACCGTGGGACACCGTTGGACAACGTGGGACAACGTGGGACAACGTGGGACAACGTGGGACACCGTTGGACACCGTGGGACACCGTTGGACACCGTTGGACATCGTTGGACACCGTGGGACAACGTGGGACAACGTGGGACAACGTGGGAAACCATGGAACAACGTGGGACAACGTGGGACAACGTGGGACAACGTGGGACAACGTGGGACACCGTTGGACATCGTTGGACACCGTGGGACAACGTTGGACAACGTGGGACACCGTTGGACACCGTTGGACATCGTTGGACATCGTTGGACACCGTTGGACACCGTTGGACACCGTTGGACACCGTGGGACAACGTGGGACAACGTGGGACAACGTGGGACAACGTGGGACAACGTGGGACAACGTGGGACAACGTGGGACAACGTGGGACAACGTGGGACAACGTGGGACAACGTGGGACAACGTGGGACATCGTGGGACAAATTGGGACAACGTGGGACAACGTGGGACAATGTGGGACAACGTGGGACAACGTGGGACAACGTGGGACAACGTGGGACAACGTGGGACATCGTGGGACAAAGTGGGACAACGTGGGACAACGTGGGACAACGTGGGACAACGTGGGACAACGTGGGACAACGTGGGACAACGTGGGACAACGTGGGACAACGTGGGACACCGTTGGACACCGTGGGACAACGTGGGACAACGTGGGACAACGTGGGACAACGTGGGACACCGCTGGACAACGTGGGACACCGTTGGACATCGTTGGACACCGTGGGACAACGTGGGACAACGTGGGACAACGTGGGACACCGTTGGACAACGTGGGACACCGTTGGACATCGTGGGACACCGTGGGACAACGTGGGACAACGTGGGACAACGTGGGACACCGTTGGACACCGTTGGACATCGTTGGACATCGTTGGACACCGTTGGACACCGTGGGACAACGTGGGACAACGTGGGACAACGTGGGACAACGTGGGACAACGTGGGACAACGTGGGACAACGTGTGACAACGTGGGACAACGTGGGACATCGTGGGACAACGTGGGACAACGTGGGACACCGTTGGACACCGTTGGACATCGTTGGACACGGTTGGACACCGTGGGACAACGTGGGACAACGTGGGACAACGTGGGACAACGTGGGACACCGTTGGACAACGTGGGACAACGTGGGACAACGTGGGACAACGTGGGACAACGTGGGACACCGTGGGACACCGTGGGACACCGTTGGACATCGTTGGACACCGTGGGACAACGTGGGACAACGTGGGACAACGTGGGACATCGTGGGACAACGTGGGACAACGTGGGACAACGTGGGACAACGTGGGACACCGTTGGACACCGTGGGACACCGTTGGACACCGTGGGACACCGTGGGACACCGTTGGACACCGCTGGACATCGTTGGACACCGTGGGACAACGTGGGACAACGTGGGACAACGTGGGACAACGTGGGACATCGTTGGACACCGTGGGACAACGTGGGACAACGTGGGACAACGTGGGACAACGTGGGACAACGTGGGACAACGTGGGACAACGTGGGACAACGTGGGACAACGTGGGACAACGTGGGACAACGTGGGACAACGTGGGACACCGTTGGACACCGTTGGACATCGTTGGACATCGTTGGACATCGTGGGACACCGTTGGACATCGTTGGACATCGTTGGACACCGTTGGACATCGTTGGACATCGTTGGACATCGTTGGACACCGTTGGACACCGTTGGACACCGTTGGACACCGTTGGACATCGGTGGACATCGTGGGACACCGTTGGACACCGTTGGACATCGTTGGACATCGTCGGACACCGTGGGACAACGTGGGACAACGTGGGACAACGTGGGAAACCATGGAACAACGTGGGACAACGTGGGACAACGTGGGAAACCATGGAACAACGTGGGACAACGTGGGACAACGTGGGACAACGTGGGACAACGTGGGACAACGTGGGACACCGTTGGACATCGTTGGACACCGTGGGACAACGTGGGACAACGTGGGACACCGTTGGACACCGTTGGACATCGTTGGACATCGTTGGACACCGTTGGACACCGTTGGACACCGTTGGACACCGTGGGACAACGTGGGACAACGTGGGACAACGTGGGACAACGTGGGACAACGTGGGACAACGTGGGACAACGTGGGACAACGTGGGACACCGTTGGACATCGTTGGACATCGTTGGACATCGTTGGACAACGTGGGACAACGTGGGACAACGTGGGACACCGTTGGAAAACGTGGGACAACGTGGGACACCGTGGGACAACGTTGGACATCGTTGGACACCGTGGGACAACGTGGGACAACGTGGGACACCGTTGGACATCGTTGGACACCGTGGGACAACGTGGGACAACGTGGGACACCGTTGGACACCGTTGGACATCGTTGGACATCGTTGGACACCGTTGGACACCGTTGGACACCGTTGGACACCGTGGGACAACGTGGGACAACGTGGGACAACGTGGGACAACGTGGGACAACGTGGGACAACGTGGGACAACGTGGGACAACGTGGGACAACGTGGGACAACGTGGGACATCGTGGGACAACGTGGGACAACGTGGGACAACGTGGGACAACGTGGGACAACGTGGGACAACGTGGGACAACGTGGGACAACGTGGGACAACGTGGGACAACGTGGGACAACGTGGGACACCGTTGGACAACGTGGGACACCGTTGGACATCGTTGGACACCGTGGGACAACGTTGGACAACGTGGGACAACGTGGGACACCGTTGGACACCGTTGGACATCGTTGGGCATCGTTGGACATCGTGGGACACCGTTGGACATCGTTGGACACCGTTGGACATCGTTGGACACCGTGGGACAACGTGGGACAACGTGGGACAACGTGGGACACCGTTGGACATCGTTGGACACCGTTGGACATCGTTGGACACCGTGGGACACCGTTGGACACCGTTGGACACCGTTGGATACCGTGGGACAACGTGGGACAACGTGGGACAACGTGGGACAACGTGGGACAACGTGGGACAGCGCTGGACAACGTGGGACACCGTTGGACATCGTTGGACACCGTGGGACAACGTGGGACAACGTGGGACAACGTGGGACACCGTTGGACACCGTTGGACATCGTTGGACATCGTTGGACATCGGTGGACATCGTGGGACACCGTTGGACACCGTTGGACATCGTTGGACACCGTTGGACACCGTGGGACACCGTTGGACACCGTTGGACACCGTGGGACACCGTTGGACACCGCTGGACATCGTTGGACACCGTGGGACAACGTGGGACAACGTGGGACAACGTGGGACAACGTGGGACAACGTGGGACATCGTTGGACACCGTGGGACAACGTGGGACAACGTGGGACAACGTGGGACAACGTGGGACAACGTGGGACAACGTGGGACAACGTGGGACAACGTGGGACAACGTGGGACAACGTGGGACACCGTTGGACACCGTTGGACATCGTTGGACATCGTTGGACATCGTGGGACACCGTTGGACATCGTTGGACATCGTTGGACACCGTTGGACATCGTTGGACATCGTTGGACATCGTTGGACACCGTTGGACACCGTTGGACACCGTTGGACACCGTTGGACATCGGTGGACATCGTGGGACACCGTTGGACACCGTTGGACATCGTTGGACATCGTTGGACACCGTGGGACAACGTGGGACAACGTGGGACAACGTGGGAAACCATGGAACAACGTGGGACAACGTGGGACAACGTGGGACAACGTGGGACAACGTGGGACACCGTTGGACATCGTTGGACATCGTTGGACATCGTTGGACAACGTGGGACAACGTGGGACAACGTGGGAAACCATGGAACAACGTGGGACAACGTGGGACAACGTGGGACAACGTGGGACAACGTGGGACACCGTTGGACATCGTTGGACACCGTGGGACAACGTGGGACAACGTGGGACACCGTTGGACACCGTTGGACATCGTTGGACATCGTTGGACACCGTTGGACACCGTTGGACACCGTTGGACACCGTGGGACAACGTGGGACAACGTGGGACAACGTGGGACAACGTGGGACAACGTGGGACAACATGGGACAACGTGGGACAACGTGGGACACCGTTGGACATCGTTGGACACCGTTGGACATCGTTGGACAACGTGGGACACCGTTGGACACCGTTGGACATCGTTGGACATCGTTGGACACCGTTGGACACCGTTGGACACCGTTGGACACCGTGGGACAACGTGGGACACCGTTGGACACCGTTGGACATCGTTGGACATCGGTGGACATCGTGGGACACCGTTGGACACCGTTGGACATCGTTGGACACCGTTGGACACCGTTGGACACCGTGGGACACCGTTGGACACCGTTGGACACCGTTGGACATCGGTGGACATCGTGGGACACCGTTGGACACCGTTGGACATCGTTGGACTCCGTTGGACACCGTGGGACAACGTGGGACAACGTGGGACACCGTGGGACAACGTGGGACAACGTGGGACAACGTGGGAAAACGTGGGACAACGTGGGACAACGTGGGACACCGTTGGACACCGTTGGACATCGTTGGACATCGTTGGACATCGTGGGACACCGTTGGACATCGTTGGACATCGTTGGACACCGTTGGACATCGTTGGACATCGTTGGACATCGTTGGACACCGTTGGACACCGTTGGACACCGTTGGACACCGTTGGACATCGGTGGACATCGTGGGACACCGTTGGACACCGTTGGACATCGTTGGACATCGTTGGACACCGTGGGACAACGTGGGACAACGTGGGACAACGTGGGAAACCATGGAACAACGTGGGACAACGTGGGACAACGTGGGACAACGTGGGACAACGTGGGACACCGTTGGACATCGTTGGACATCGTTGGACATCGTTGGACAACGTGGGACAACGTGGGACAACGTGGGAAACCATGGAACAACGTGGGACAACGTGGGACAACGTGGGACAACGTGGGACAACGTGGGACACCGTTGGACATCGTTGGACACCGTGGGACAACGTGGGACAACGTGGGACACCGTTGGACACCGTTGGACATCGTTGGACATCGTTGGACACCGTTGGACACCGTTGGACACCGTTGGACACCGTGGGACAACGTGGGACAACGTGGGACAACGTGGGACAACGTGGGACAACGTGGGACAACATGGGACAACGTGGGACAACGTGGGACACCGTTGGACATCGTTGGACACCGTTGGACATCGTTGGACAACGTGGGACACCGTTGGACACCGTTGGACATCGTTGGACATCGTTGGACACCGTTGGACACCGTTGGACACCGTTGGACACCGTGGGACAACGTGGGACACCGTTGGACACCGTTGGACATCGTTGGACATCGGTGGACATCGTGGGACACCGTTGGACACCGTTGGACATCGTTGGACACCGTTGGACATCGTTGGACACCGTGGGACACCGTTGGACACCGTTGGACACCGTTGGACATCGGTGGACATCGTGGGACACCGTTGGACACCGTTGGACATCGTTGGACACCGTTGGACACCGTGGGACAACGTGGGACAACGTGGGACACCGTGGGACAACGTGGGACAACGTGGGACAACGTGGGACAACGTGGGACAACGTGGGACAACGTGGGACACCGTTGGACACCGTGGGACAACGTGGGACAACGTGGGACAACGTGGGACAACGTGGGACACCGCTGGACAACGTGGGACACCGTTGGACATCGTTGGACACCGTGGGACAACGTGGGACAACGTGGGACAACGTGGGACACCGTTGGACAACGTGGGACAACGTGGGACAACGTGGGACACCGTTGGACACCGTTGGACATCGTTGGACACCGTGGGACAACGTGGGACAACGTGGGACAACGTGGGACACCGTTGGACATCGTTGGACACCGTGGGACAACGTGGGACAACGTGGGACACCGTTGGACACCGTTGGACATCGTTGGACATCGTTGGACACCGTTGGACACCGTTGGACACCGTTGGACACCGTGGGACAACGTGGGACAACGTGGGACAACGTGGGACAACGTGGGACAACGTGGGACAACGTGGGACAACGTGGGACAACGTGGGACAACGTGGGACAACGTGGGACAACGTGGGACAACGTGGGACAACGTGGGACAACGTGGGACACCGTTGGACAACGTGGGACACCGTTGGACATCGTTGGACACCGTGGGACAACGTTGGACAACGTGGGACAACGTGGGACACCGTTGGACACCGTTGGACATCGTTGGGCATCGTTGGACATCGTGGGACACCGTTGGACATCGTTGGACACCGTTGGACATCGTTGGACACCGTGGGACAACGTGGGACAACGTGGGACAACGTGGGACACCGTTGGACATCGTTGGACACCGTTGGACATCGTTGGACACCGTGGGACACCGTTGGACACCGTTGGACACCGTTGGATACCGTGGGACAACGTGGGACAACGTGGGACAACGTGGGACAACGTGGGACAACGTGGGACAGCGCTGGACAACGTGGGACAACGTGGGACAACGTGGGACAACGTGGGACACCGTTGGACATCGTTGGACATCGTTGGACATCGTTGGACAACGTGGGACAACGTGGGACAACGTGGGAAACCATGGAACAACGTGGGACAACGTGGGACAACGTGGGACAACGTGGGACAACGTGGGACACCGTTGGACATCGTTGGACACCGTGGGACAACGTGGGACAACGTGGGACACCGTTGGACACCGTTGGACATCGTTGGACATCGTTGGACACCGTTGGACACCGTTGGACACCGTTGGACACCGTGGGACAACGTGGGACAACGTGGGACAACGTGGGACAACGTGGGACAACGTGGGACAACATGGGACAACGTGGGACAACGTGGGACACCGTTGGACATCGTTGGACACCGTTGGACATCGTTGGACAACGTGGGACACCGTTGGACACCGTTGGACATCGTTGGACATCGTTGGACACCGTTGGACACCGTTGGACACCGTTGGACACCGTGGGACAACGTGGGACACCGTTGGACACCGTTGGACATCGTTGGACATCGGTGGACATCGTGGGACACCGTTGGACACCGTTGGACATCGTTGGACACCGTTGGACATCGTTGGACACCGTGGGACACCGTTGGACACCGTTGGACACCGTTGGACATCGGTGGACATCGTGGGACACCGTTGGACACCGTTGGACATCGTTGGACACCGTTGGACACCGTGGGACAACGTGGGACAACGTGGGACACCGTGGGACAACGTGGGACAACGTGGGACAACGTGGGACAACGTGGGACAACGTGGGACAACGTGGGACACCGTTGGACACCGTTGGACATCGTTGGACATCGTTGGACATCGTGGGACACCGTTGGACATCGTTGGACATCGTTGGACACCGTTGGACATCGTTGGACATCGTTGGACATCGTTGGACACCGTTGGACACCGTTGGACACCGTTGGACACCGTTGGACATCGGTGGACATCGTGGGACACCGTTGGACACCGTTGGACATCGTTGGACATCGTTGGACACCGTGGGACAACGTGGGACAACGTGGGACAACGTGGGAAACCATGGAACAACGTGGGACAACGTGGGACAACGTGGGACAACGTGGGACAACGTGGGACACCGTTGGACATCGTTGGACATCGTTGGACATCGTTGGACAACGTGGGACAACGTGGGACAACGTGGGAAACCATGGAACAACGTGGGACAACGTGGGACAACGTGGGACAACGTGGGACAACGTGGGACACCGTTGGACATCGTTGGACACCGTGGGACAACGTGGGACAACGTGGGACACCGTTGGACACCGTTGGACATCGTTGGACATCGTTGGACACCGTTGGACACCGTTGGACACCGTTGGACACCGTGGGACAACGTGGGACAACGTGGGACAACGTGGGACAACGTGGGACAACGTGGGACAACATGGGACAACGTGGGACAACGTGGGACACCGTTGGACATCGTTGGACACCGTTGGACATCGTTGGACAACGTGGGACACCGTTGGACACCGTTGGACATCGTTGGACATCGTTGGACACCGTTGGACACCGTTGGACACCGTTGGACACCGTGGGACAACGTGGGACACCGTTGGACACCGTTGGACATCGTTGGACATCGGTGGACATCGTGGGACACCGTTGGACACCGTTGGACATCGTTGGACACCGTTGGACATCGTTGGACACCGTGGGACACCGTTGGACACCGTTGGACACCGTTGGACATCGGTGGACATCGTGGGACACCGTTGGACACCGTTGGACATCGTTGGACACCGTTGGACACCGTGGGACAACGTGGGACAACGTGGGACACCGTGGGACAACGTGGGACAACGTGGGACAACGTGGGACAACGTGGGACAACGTGGGACAACGTGGGACACCGTTGGACACCGTGGGACAACGTGGGACAACGTGGGACAACGTGGGACAACGTGGGACACCGCTGGACAACGTGGGACACCGTTGGACATCGTGGGACACCGTGGGACAACGTGGGACAACGTGGGACAACGTGGGACACCGTGGGACAACGTGGGACAACGTGGGACAACGTGGGACACCGTTGGACACCGTTGGACATCGTTGGACACCGTGGGACAACGTGGGAGAACGTGGGACAACGTGGGACAACGTGGGACAACGTGGGACAACGTGGGACAACGTGGGACACCGTTGGACAACGTGGGACACCGTTGGACATCGTTGGACACCGTGGGACACCGTTGGACAACGTGGGACAACGTGGGACACCGTTGGACACCGTTGGACATCGTTGGGCATCGTTGGACATCGTGGGACACCGTTGGACATCGTTGGACACCGTTGGACATCGTTGGACACCGTGGGACAACGTGGGACAACGTGGGACAACGTGGGACACCGTTGGACATCGTTGGACACCGTTGGACATCGTTGGACACCGTGGGACACCGTTGGACACCGTTGGACACCGTTGGATACCGTGGGACAACGTGGGACAACGTGGGACAACGTGGGACAACGTGGGACAACGTGGGACAGCGCTGGACAACGTGGGACAACGTGGGACAACGTGGGACAACGTGGGAAACCATGGAACAACGTGGGACAACGTGGGACAACGTGGGACAACGTGGGACAACGTGGGACACCGTTGGACATCGTTGGACACCGTGGGACAACGTGGGACAACGTGGGACACCGTTGGACACCGTTGGACATCGTTGGACATCGTTGGACACCGTTGGACACCGTTGGACACCGTTGGACACCGTGGGACAACGTGGGACAACGTGGGACAACGTGGGACAACGTGGGACAACGTGGGACAACATGGGACAACGTGGGACAACGTGGGACACCGTTGGACACCGTTGGACACCGTTGGACATCGTTGGACAACGTGGGACACCGTTGGACACCGTTGGACATCGTTGGACATCGTTGGACACCGTTGGACACCGTTGGACACCGTTGGACACCGTGGGACAACGTGGGACAACGTGGGACAACGTGGGACAACGTGGGACAACGTGGGACACCGTTGGACATCGTTGGACATCGTTGGACATCGTTGGACAACGTGGGACAACGTGGGACAACGTGGGACACCGTTGGAAAACGTGGGACAACGTGGGAGAACGTGGGACACCGTTGGACACCGTTGGACATCGTTGGACACCGTGGGACAACGTGGGACAACGTGGGACAACGTGGGACACCGTTGGACATCGTTGGACACCGTGGGACAACGTGGGACAACGTGGGACACCGTTGGACACCGTTGGACATCGTTGGACATCGTTGGACACCGTTGGACACCGTTGGACACCGTTGGACACCGTGGGACAACGTGGGACAACGTGGGACAACGTGGGACAACGTGGGACAACGTGGGACAACGTGGGACAACGTGGGACAACGTGGGACAACGTGGGACAACGTGGGACATCGTGGGACAACGTGGGACAACGTGGGACAACGTGGGACAACGTGGGACAACGTGGGACAACGTGGGACAACGTGGGACAACGTGGGACAACGTGGGACAACGTGGGACAACATGGGACAACGTGGGACAACGTGGGACACCGTTGGACATCGTTGGACACCGTTGGACATCGTTGGACACCGTGGGACACCGTTGGACACCGTTGGACACCGTTGGACAGCGTGGGACAACGTGGGACAACGTGGGACAACGTGGGACAACGTGGGACACCGTTGGACATCGTTGGACACCGTTGGACATCGTTGGACACCGTGGGACACCGTTGGACACCGTTGGACACCGTTGGATACCGTGGGACAACGTGGGACAACGTGGGACAACGTGGGACAACGTGGGACAACGTGGGACAGCGCTGGACAACGTGGGACAACGTGGGACAACGTGGGACAACGTGGGACACCGTTGGACATCGTTGGACATCGTTGGACATCGTTGGACAACGTGGGACAACGTGGGACAACGTGGGAAACCATGGAACAACGTGGGACAACGTGGGACAACGTGGGACAACGTGGGACAACGTGGGACACCGTTGGACATCGTTGGACACCGTGGGACAACGTGGGACAACGTGGGACACCGTTGGACACCGTTGGACATCGTTGGACATCGTTGGACACCGTTGGACACCGTTGGACACCGTTGGACACCGTGGGACAACGTGGGACAACGTGGGACAACGTGGGACAACGTGGGACAACGTGGGACAACATGGGACAACGTGGGACAACGTGGGACACCGTTGGACATCGTTGGACACCGTTGGACATCGTTGGACAACGTGGGACACCGTTGGACACCGTTGGACATCGTTGGACATCGTTGGACACCGTTGGACACCGTTGGACACCGTTGGACACCGTGGGACAACGTGGGACACCGTTGGACACCGTTGGACATCGTTGGACATCGGTGGACATCGTGGGACACCGTTGGACACCGTTGGACATCGTTGGACACCGTTGGACATCGTTGGACACCGTGGGACACCGTTGGACACCGTTGGACACCGTTGGACATCGGTGGACATCGTGGGACACCGTTGGACACCGTTGGACATCGTTGGACACCGTGGGACACCGTGGGACAACGTGGGACAACGTGGGACACCGTGGGACAACGTGGGACAACGTGGGACAACGTGGGACAACGTGGGACAACGTGGGACAACGTGGGACACCGTTGGACACCGTTGGACATCGTTGGACATCGTTGGACATCGTGGGACACCGTTGGACATCGTTGGACATCGTTGGACACCGTTGGACATCGTTGGACATCGTTGGACATCGTTGGACACCGTTGGACACCGTTGGACACCGTTGGACACCGTTGGACATCGGTGGACATCGTGGGACACCGTTGGACACCGTTGGACATCGTTGGACATCGTTGGACACCGTGGGACAACGTGGGACAACGTGGGACAACGTGGGAAACCATGGAACAACGTGGGACAACGTGGGACAACGTGGGACAACGTGGGACAACGTGGGACACCGTTGGACATCGTTGGACATCGTTGGACATCGTTGGACAACGTGGGACAACGTGGGACAACGTGGGAAACCATGGAACAACGTGGGACAACGTGGGACAACGTGGGACAACGTGGGACAACGTGGGACACCGTTGGACATCGTTGGACACCGTGGGACAACGTGGGACAACGTGGGACACCGTTGGACACCGTTGGACATCGTTGGACATCGTTGGACACCGTTGGACACCGTTGGACACCGTTGGACACCGTGGGACAACGTGGGACAACGTGGGACAACGTGGGACAACGTGGGACAACGTGGGACAACATGGGACAACGTGGGACAACGTGGGACACCGTTGGACATCGTTGGACACCGTTGGACATCGTTGGACAACGTGGGACACCGTTGGACACCGTTGGACATCGTTGGACATCGTTGGACACCGTTGGACACCGTTGGACACCGTTGGACACCGTGGGACACCGTGGGACACCGTTGGACACCGTTGGACATCGTTGGACATCGGTGGACATCGTGGGACACCGTTGGACACCGTTGGACATCGTTGGACACCGTTGGACATCGTTGGACACCGTGGGACACCGTTGGACACCGTTGGACACCGTTGGACATCGGTGGACATCGTGGGACACCGTTGGACACCGTTGGACATCGTTGGACACCGTTGGACACCGTGGGACAACGTGGGACAACGTGGGACACCGTGGGACAACGTGGGACAACGTGGGACACCGTGGGACAACGTGGGACAACGTGGGACAACGTGGGACACCGTTGGACACCGTGGGACAACGTGGGACAACGTGGGACAACGTGGGACAACGTGGGACACCGCTGGACAACGTGGGACACCGTTGGACATCGTTGGACACCGTGGGACAACGTGGGACAACGTGGGAAAACGTGGGACACCGTTGGACAACGTGGGACAACGTGGGACAACGTGGGACACCGTTGGACACCGTTGGACATCGTTGGACACCGTGGGACAACGTGGGACAACGTGGGACAACGTGGGACAACGTGGGACAACGTGGGACAACGTGGGACAACGTGGGACACCGTTGGACAACGTGGGACACCGTTGGACATCGTTGGACACCGTGGGACAACGTTGGACAACGTGGGACAACGTGGGACACCGTTGGACACCGTTGGACATCGTTGGGCATCGTTGGACATCGTGGGACACCGTTGGACATCGTTGGACACCGTTGGACATCGTTGGACACCGTGGGACAACGTGGGACAACGTGGGACAACGTGGGACACCGTTGGACATCGTTGGACACCGTTGGACATCGTTGGACACCGTGGGACACCGTTGGACACCGTTGGACACCGTTGGATACCGTGGGACAACGTGGGACAACGTGGGACAACGTGGGACAACGTGGGACAACGTGGGACAGCGCTGGACAACGTGGGACAACGTGGGACAACGTGGGACAACGTGGGAAACCATGGAACAACGTGGGACAACGTGGGACAACGTGGGACAACGTGGGACAACGTGGGACACCGTTGGACATCGTTGGACACCGTGGGACAACGTGGGACAACGTGGGACACCGTTGGACACCGTTGGACATCGTTGGACATCGTTGGACACCGTTGGACACCGTTGGACACCGTTGGACACCGTGGGACAACGTGGGACAACGTGGGACAACGTGGGACAACGTGGGACAACGTGGGACAACATGGGACAACGTGGGACAACGTGGGACACCGTTGGACATCGTTGGACACCGTTGGACATCGTTGGACAACGTGGGACACCGTTGGACACCGTTGGACATCGTTGGACATCGTTGGACACCGTTGGACACCGTTGGACACCGTTGGACACCGTGGGACAACGTGGGACAACGTGGGACAACGTGGGACAACGTGGGACAACGTGGGACACCGTTGGACATCGTTGGACATCGTTGGACATCGTTGGACAACGTGGGACAACGTGGGACAACGTGGGACACCGTTGGAAAACGTGGGACAACGTGGGAGAACGTGGGACACCGTTGGACACCGTTGGACATCGTTGGACACCGTGGGACAACGTGGGACAACGTGGGACAACGTGGGACACCGTTGGACATCGTTGGACACCGTGGGACAACGTGGGACAACGTGGGACACCGTGGGACACCGTTGGACATCGTTGGACATCGTTGGACACCGTTGGACACCGTTGGACACCGTTGGACACCGTGGGACAACGTGGGACAACGTGGGACAACGTGGGACAACGTGGGACAACGTGGGACAACGTGGGACAACGTGGGACAACGTGGGACAACGTGGGACAACGTGGGACATCGTGGGACAACGTGGGACAACGTGGGACAACGTGGGACAACGTGGGACAACGTGGGACAACGTGGGACAACGTGGGACAACGTGGGACAACGTGGGACAACGTGGGACAACATGGGACAACGTGGGACAACGTGGGACACCGTTGGACATCGTTGGACACCGTTGGACATCGTTGGACACCGTGGGACACCGTTGGACACCGTTGGACACCGTTGGACAGCGTGGGACAACGTGGGACAACGTGGGACAACGTGGGACAACGTGGGACAACGTGGGACAGCGCTGGACAACGTGGGACACCGTTGGACATCGTTGGACACCGTGGGACAACGTGGGCAACGTGGGACAACGTGGGACACCGTTGGACACCGTTGGACATCGTTGGACATCGTTGGACATCGGTGGACATCGTGGGACACCGTTGGACACCGTTGGACATCGTTGGACACCGTGGGACAACGTGGGACAACGTGGGACAACGTGGGACAACGTGGGACACCGTTGGACAACGTGGGACAACGTGGGACAACGTGGGACACCGTTGGACACCGTGGGACACCGTTGGACAACGTGGGACAACGTGGGACAACGTGGGACAACGTGGGACACCGTTGGACACCGTGGGACACCGTTGGACACCGTTGGACATCGTTGGACACCGTGGGACAACGTGGGACAACGTGGGACACCGTTGGACACCGTTGGACATCGTTGGACATCGTTGGACACCGTTGGACACCGTTGGACACCGTTGGACACCGTGGGACAACGTGGGACAACGTGGGACAACGTGGGACAACGTGGGACAACGTGGGACAACGTGGGACAACGTGGGACAACGTGGGACAACGTGGGACAACGTGGGACATCGTGGGACAACGTGGGACAACGTGGGACAACGTGGGACAATGTGGGACAACGTGGGACAACGTGGGACAACGTGGGACAACGTGGGACAACGTGGGACATCGTGGGACAACGTGGGACAACGTGGGACAACGTGGGACAACGTGGGACAACGTGGGACACCGTTGGACAACGTGGGACACCGTTGGACATCGTTGGACACCGTGGGACAACGTTGGACAACGTGGGACAACGTGGGACAACGTGGGACAACGTGGGACACCGTTGGACACCGTTGGACATCGTTGGACACCGTTGGACACCGTGGGACAACGTGGGACAACGTGGGACAACGTGGGACATCGTGGGACACCGTTGGACATCGTTGGACACCGTTGGACATCGTTGGACACCGTGGGACAACGTGGGACAACGTGGGACAACGTGGGACACCGTTGGACATCGTTGGACACCGTTGGACATCGTTGGACACCGTGGGACACCGTTGGACACCGTTGGACACCGTTGGACATCGGTGGACATCGTGGGACACCGTTGGACACCGTTGGACATCGTTGGACATCGTTGGACATCGGTGGACATCGTGGGACACCGTTGGACACCGTTGGACATCGTTGGACACCGTTGGACACCGTGGGACAACGTGGGACAACGTGGGACAACGTGGGACAACGTAGGACAACGTGGGACAACGTGGGACAACGTGGGACAACGTGGGACACCGTTGGACACCGTGGGACACCGTTGGACAACGTGGGACAACGTGGGACAACGTGGGACAACGTGGGACACCGTTGGACACCGTGGGACACCGTTGGACACCGTTGGACATCGTTGGACACCGTGGGACAACGTGGGACAACGTGGGACAACGTGGGAAACCATGGAACAACGTGGGACAACGTGGGACAACGTGGGACAACGTGGGACAACGTGGGACACCGTTGGACATCGTTGGACACCGTGGGACAACGTGGGACAACGTGGGACACCGTTGGACACCGTTGGACATCGTTGGACATCGTTGGACACCGTTGGACACCGTGGGACAACGTGGGACAACGTGGGACAACGTGGGACAACGTAGGACAACGTGGGACAACGTGGGACAACGTGGGACACCGTTGGACACCGTGGGACACCGTTGGACAACGTGGGACAACGTGGGACAACGTGGGACAACGTGGGACACCGTTGGACACAGTGGGACACCGTTGGACACCGTTGGACATCGTTGGACACCGTGGGACAACGTGGGACAACGTGGGACAACGTGGGAAACCATGGAACAACGTGGGACAACGTGGGACAACGTGGGACAACGTGGGACAACGTGGGACACCGTTGGACATCGTTGGACACCGTGGGACAACGTGGGACAACGTGGGACACCGTTGGACACCGTTGGACATCGTTGGACATCGTTGGACACCGTTGGACACCGTTGGACACCGTTGGACACCGTTGGACACCGTGGGACAACGTGGGACAACGTGGGACAACGTGGGAAACCATGGAACAACGTGGGACAACGTGGGACAACGTGGAACAACGTGGGACAACGTGGGACACCGTTGGACATCGTTGGACACCGTGGGACAACGTTGGACAACGTGGGACACCGTTGGACACCGTTGGACATCGTTGGACATCGTTGGACACCGTTGGACACCGTTGGACACCGTTGGACACCGTGGGACAACGTGGGACAACGTGGGACAACGTGGGACAACGTGGGACAACGTGGGACAACGTGGGACAACGTGGGACAACGTGGGACAACGTGGGACAACGTGGGACAACGTGGGACAACGTGGGACATCGTGGGACAAAGTGGGACAACGTGGGACAACGTGGGACAATGTGGGACAACGTGGGACAACGTGGGACAACGTGGGACAACGTGGGACAACGTGGGACATCGTGGGACAAAGTGGGACAACGTGGGACAACGTGGGACAACGTGGGACAACGTGGGACTACGTGGGACAACGTGGGACAACGTGGGACATCGTGGGACAACGTGGGACAACGTGGGACAACGTGGGACAACGTGGGACAACGTGGGACACCGTTGGACAACGTGGGACACCGTTGGACATCGTTGGACACCGTGGGACAACGTTGGACAACGTGGGACAGCGTGGGACACCGTTGGACACCGTTGGACATCGTTGGACATCGGTGGACATCGTGGGACACCGTTGGACACCGTTGGACATCGTTGGACACCGTTGGACATCGTTGGATACCGTGGGACACCGTTGGACACCGTTGGACACCGTTGGACATCGGTGGACATCGTGGGACACCGTTGGACACCGTTGGACATCGTTGGACACCGTTGGACACCGTGGGACAACGTGGGACAACGTGGGAAACCGTGGGACAACGTGGGACAACGTGGGACAACGTGGGACAACGTGGGACAACGTGGGACACCGTTGGACACCGTGGGACAACGTGGGACAACGTGGGACAACGTGGGACAACGTGGGACAACGTGGGACACCGCTGGACAACGTGGGACACCGTTGGACATCGTTGGACACCGTGGGACAACGTGGGACAACGTGGGACAACGTGGGACACCGTTGGACAACGTGGGACACCGTTGGACATCGTTGGACACCGTGGGACAACGTGGGACAACGTGGGACAACGTGGGACACCGTTGGACACCGTTGGACATCGTTGGACGTCGTTGGACAACGTGGGACACCGTTGGACAACGTGGGACACCGTTGGACATCGTTGGACACCGTGGGACAACGTGGGACAATGTGGGACAACGTGGGACACCGTTGGACACCGTTGGACATCGTTGGACGTCGTTGGACATCGTGGGACACCGTTGGACATCGTTGGACATCGTTGGACACCGTTGGACATCGTTGGACATCGTTGGACATCGTTGGACACCGTTGGACACCGTTGGACACCGTGGGACAACGTGGGACAACGTGGGACACCGTTGGACACCGTTGGACACCGTTGGACATCGTTGGACATCGTTGGACATCGTGGGACACCGTTGGACATCGTTGGACACCGTTGGACATCGTTGGACACCGTGGGACAACGTGGGACAACGTGGGACAACGTGGGACACCGTTGGACATCGTTGGACACCGTTGGACATCGTTGGACACCGTGGGACACCGTTGGACACCGTTGGACACCGTTGGACATCGGTGGACATCGTGGGACACCGTTGGACACCGTTGGACATCGTTGGACACCGTTGGACACCGTGGGACAACGTGGGACAACGTGGGACAACGTGGGACAACGTGGGACAACGTGGGACAACGTGGGACAACGTGGGACAACGTGGGACATCGTGGGACAACGTGGGACACCGTTGGACACCGTGGGACAACGTGGGACAACGTGGGACAACGTGGGACAACGTGGGACACCGCTGGACAACGTGGGACACCGTTGGACATCGTTGGACACCGTGGGACAACGTGGGACAACGTGGGACAACGTGGGACAGCGTGGGACAACGTGGGACAACGTAGGACAACGTGGGACAACGTGGGACACCGTTGGACATCGTTGGACAACGTGGGACATCGTGGGACAACGTGGGACAACGTGGGACAACGTGGGACAACGTGGGACACCGTTGGACACCGTGGGACACCGTTGGACACCGTTGGACACCGTGGGACACCGTTGGACACAGCTGGACATCGTTGGACACCGTTGGACACCGTGGGACAACGTGGGACAACGTGGGACAACGTGGGTCAACGTGGGACAACGTGGGACAACGTGGGACAACGTGGGACAACGTGGGACAACGTGGGACAACGTGGGACACCGTTGGACATCGTTGGACAACGTGGGACAACGTGGGACAGCGTGGGACAACGTGGGACAACGTAGGACAACGTGGGACAACGTGGGACACCGTTGGACATCGTTGGACACCGTGGGACAACGTGGGACAACGTGGGACACCGTTGGACACCGTTGGACATCGTTGGACATCGTTGGACACCGTTGGACACCGTTGGACACCGTTGGACACCGTGGGACAACGTGGGACAACGTGGGACAACGTGGGACAACGTGGGACAACGTGGGACAACGTGGGACAACGTGGGACAACGTGGGACAACGTGGGACAACGTGGGACAACGTGGGACATCGTGGGACAAAGTGGGACAACGTGGGACAACGTGGGACAAGGTGGGACAACGTGGGACAACGTGGGACAACGTGGGACAACGTGGGACAACGTGGGACAACGTGGGACACCGTTGGACACCGTGGGACACCGTTGGACACCGTTGGACATCGTTGGACACCGTGGGACAACGTGGGACAACGTGGGACAACGTGGGAAACCATGGAACAACGTGGGACAACGTGGGACAACGTGGGACAACGTGGAACAACGTGGGACAACGTGGGACAACGTGGGACACCGTTGGACATCGTTGGACACCGTTGGACATCGTTGGACACCGTGGGACACCGTTGGACACCGTTGGACATCGTTGGACGTCGTTGGACAACGTGGGACACCGTTGGACAACGTGGGACAACGTGGGACACCGCTGGACAACGTGGGACACCGTTGGACATCGTTGGACACCGTGGGACAACGTGGGACAACGTGGGACAACGTGGGACACCGTTGGACAACGTGGGACACCGTTGGACATCGTTGGACACCGTGGGACAACGTGGGACAACGTGGGACAACGTGGGACACCGTTGGACACCGTTGGACATCGTTGGACGTCGTTGGACAACGTGGGACACCGTTGGACAACGTGGGACACCGTTGGACATCGTTGGACACCGTGGGACAACGTGGGACAACGTGGGACAACGTGGGACACCGTTGGACACCGTTGGACATCGTTGGACACCGTGGGACAACGTGGGACAACGTGGGACAACGTGGGAAACCATGGAACAACGTGGGACAACGTGGGACAACGTGGGACAACGTGGGACAACGTGGGACACCGTTGGACATCGTTGGACACCGTTGGACATCGTTGGACATCGTTGGACATCGTGGGACACCGTTGGACATCGTTGGACACCGTTGGACATCGTTGGACACCGTGGGACAACGTGGGACAACGTGGGACAACGTAGGACAACGTGGGACAACGTGGGACACCGTTGGACATCGTTGGACAACGTGGGACATCGTGGGACAACGTGGGACACCGTTGGACACCGTTGGACACCGTGGGACACCGTTGGACACAGCTGGACATCGTTGGACACCGTGGGACAACGTGGGACAACGTGGGACAACGTGGGACAACGTGGGACACCGTTGGACATCGTTGGACACCGTGGGACAACGTGGGACAACGTGGGACAACGTGGGACAACGTGGGACACCGTTGGACACCGTTGGACATCGTTGGACATCGGTGGACATCGTGGGACACCGTTGGACACCGTTGGACATCGTTGGACACCGTTGGACACCGTGGGACAACGTGGGACAACGTGGGACAACGTGGGACAACGTAGGACAACGTGGGACAACGTGGGACAACGTGGGACACCGTTGGACACCGTGGGACACCGTTGGACAACGTGGGACAACGTGGGACAACGTGGGACAACGTGGGACACCGTTGGACACCGTGGGACACCGTTGGACAACGTGGGACACCGTTGGACACCGTGGGACAACGTGGGACAACGTGGGACAACGTGGGACAACGTGGGACAACGTGGGACAACGTGGGACAACGTGGGACAACGTGGGACACCGTGGGACAACGTGGGACATCGTGGGACAAAGTGGGACAACGTGGGACAACGTGGGACAATGTGGGACAACGTGGGACAACGTGGGACAACGTGGGACAACGTGGGACACCGTTGGACACCGTTGGACATCGTTGGACATCGTTGGACATCGTGGGACACCGTTGGACAACGTGGGACAACGTTGGACATCGTTGGACAACGTGGGACAACGTGGGACAGCGTGGGACAACGTGGGACAACGTGGGACAACGTGGGACACCGTTGGACAACGTGGGACACCGTTGGACATCGTTGGACACCGTGGGACAACGTGGGACAACGTGGGACAACGTGGGACACCGTTGGACACCGTTGGACATCGTTGGACGTCGTTGGACAACGTGGGACAACGTGGGACAACGTGGGACAACGTGGGACAACGTGGGACATCGTGTGACAACGTGGGACAACGTGGGACAACGTGGGACACCGTGGGACAACGTGGGACAACGTGGGACAACGTGGGACACCGTTGGACATCGTTGGACACCGTGGGACAACGTGGGACAACGTGGGACAACTTGGGACACCGTAGGACACCGTTGGACATCGTTGGACGTCGTTGGACATCGTGGGACACCGTTGGACATCGTTGGACATCGTTGGACACCGTTGGACATCGTTGGACATCGTTGGACATCGTTGGACACCGTTGGACACCGTTGGACACCGTTGGACACCGTTGGACATCGATGGACATCGTGGGACACCGTTGGACACCGTTGGACATCGTTGGACACCGTTGGACACCGTGGGACAACGTGGGACAACGTGGGACAACGTGGGACAACGTGGGACAACGTGGGACAACGTGGCACAACGTGGGACACCGTTGGACACCGTGGGACACCGTTGGACATCGTTGGACACCGTGGGACAACGTGGGACAACGTGGGACAACGTGGGACAACGTGGGACAACGTGGGACAACGTGGGACAACGTGGGACAACGTGGGACAACGTGGGACAACGTGGGACATCGTGGGACAACGTGGGACAACGTGGGACAACGTGGGACACCGTGGGACAACGTGGGACAACGTGGGACAACGTGGGACACCGTTGGACATCGTTGGACACCGTGGGACAACGTGGGACATCGTGGGACAACGTGGGACAATGTGGGACAACGTGGGACAACGTGGGACAACGTGGGACAACGTGGGACAACGTGGGACAACGTGGGACACCGTTGGACACCGTTGGACATCGTTGGACATCGTTGGACATCGTGGGACACCGTTGGACAACGTGGGACAACGTTGGACATCGTTGGACAACGTGGGACAACGTGGGACAGCGTGGGACAACGTGGGACAACGTGGGACAACGTGGGACACCGTTGGACAACGTGGGACACCGTTGGACATCGTTGGACACCGTGGGACAACGTGGGACAACGTGGGACAACGTGGGACACCGTTGGACACCGTTGGACATCGTTGGACGTCGTTGGACAACGTGGGACACCGTTGGACAACGTGGGACACCGTTGGACATCGTTGGACACCGTGGGACAACGTGGGACAACGTGGGACAACGTGGGACACCGTTGGACACCGTTGGACACCGTTGGACACCGTTGGACATCGTTGGACATCGTTGGACATCGTGGGACACCGTTGGACATCGTTGGACACCGTTGGACATCGTTGGACACCGTGGGACAACGTGGGACAACGTGGGACAACGTGGGACACCGTTGGACATCGTTGGACACCGTTGGACATCGTTGGACACCGTGGGACACCGTTGGACACCGTTGGACACCGTTGGACATCGGTGGACATCGTGGGACACCGTTGGACACCGTTGGACATCGTTGGACACCGTTGGACACCGTGGGACAACGTTGGACACCGTGGGACAACGTGGGACAACGTGGGACAACGTGGGACAGCGTGGGACAACGTGGGACAACGTAGGACAACGTGGGACACCGTTGGACACAGCTGGACATCGTTGGACACCGTTGGACACCGTGGGACAACGTGGGACAACGTGGGTCAACGTGGGACAACGTGGGACAACGTGGGACAACGTGGGACAACGTGGGACAACGTGGGACACCGTTGGACATCGTTGGACAACGTGGGACAACGTGGGACAGCGTGGGACAACGTGGGACAACGTAGGACAACGTGGGACAACGTGGGACACCGTTGGACATCGTTGGACACCGTGGGACAACGTGGGACAACGTGGGACACCGTTGGACACCGTTGGACATCGTTGGACATCGTTGGACACCGTTGGACACCGTTGGACACCGTTGGACACCGTGGGACAACGTGGGACAACGTGGGACAACGTGGGACAACGTGGGACAACGTGGGACAACGTGGGACAACGTGGGACAACGTGGGACAACGTGGGACAACGTGGGACATCGTGGGACAAAGTGGGACAACGTGGGACAACGTGGGACAATGTGGGACAACGTGGGACAACGTGGGACAACGTGGGACAACGTGGGACAACGTGGGACAACGTGGGACACCGTTGGACACCGTGGGACACCGTTGGACACCGTTGGACATCGTTGGACACCGTGGGACAACGTGGGACAACGTGGGACAACGTGGGAAACCATGGAACAACGTGGGACAACGTGGGACAACGTGGGACAACGTGGGACAACGTGGGACAACGTGGGACATCGTGGGACAAAGTGGGACAACGTGGGACAACGTGGGACAACGTGGGACAACGTGGGACAACGTGGGACAACGTGGGACATCGTGGGACAACGTGGGACAACGTGGGACAACGTGGGACAACGTGGGACAACGTGGGACACCGTTGGACAACGTGGGACACCGTTGGACAACGTGGGACACCGTTGGACATCGTTGGACACCGTGGGACAACGTTGGACAACGTGGGACAACGTGGGACAACGTGGGACAACGTGGGACAACGTGGGACACCGTTGGACATCGTTGGACACCGTTGGACATCGTTGGACACCGTGGGACACCGTTGGACACCGTTGGACACCGTTGGACATCGGTGGACATCGTGGGACACCGTTGGACACCGTTGGACATCGTTGGACATCGTGGGACACCGTTGGACACCGTTGGACATCGTTGGACACCGTTGGACACCGTGGGACAACGTGGGACAACGTGGGACACCGTGGGACAACGTGGGACAACGTGGGACAACGTGGGACAACGTGGGACAACGTGGGACACCGTTGGACACCGTGGGACAACGTGGGACAACGTGGGACAACGTGGGACAACGTGGGACACCGCTGGACAACGTGGGACACCGTTGGACATCGTTGGACACCGTGGGACAACGTGGGACAACGTGGGACAACGTGGGACACCGTTGGACAACGTGGGACACCGTTGGACATCGTTGGACACCGTGGGACAACGTGGGACAACGTGGGACAACGTGGGACACCGTTGGACACCGTTGGACATCGTTGGACGTCGTTGGACAACGTGGGACACCGTTGGACAACGTGGGACACCGTTGGACATCGTTGGACACCGTGGGACAACGTGGGACAACGTGGGACAACGTGGGACACCGTTGGACACCGTTGGACATCGTTGGACGTCGTTGGACATCGTGGGACACCGTTGGACATCGTTGGACATCGTTGGACACCGTTGGACATCGTTGGACATCGTTGGACATCGTTGGACACCGTTGGACACCGTTGGACACCGTGGGACAACGTGGGACAACGTGGGACACCGTTGGACACCGTTGGACACCGTTGGACATCGTTGGACATCGTTGGACATCGTGGGACACCGTTGGACATCGTTGGACACCGTTGGACATCGTTGGACACCGTGGGACAACGTGGGACAACGTGGGACAACGTGGGACACCGTTGGACATCGTTGGACACCGTTGGACATCGTTGGACACCGTGGGACACCGTTGGACACCGTTGGACACCGTTGGACATCGGTGGACATCGTGGGACACCGTTGGACACCGTTGGACATCGTTGGACACCGTTGGACACCGTGGGACAACGTGGGACAACGTGGGACAACGTGGGACAACGTGGGACAACGTGGGACAACGTGGGACAACGTGGGACAACGTGGGACAACGTGGGACAACGTGGGACAACGTGGGACAACGTGGGACACCGTTGGACACCGTGGGACAACGTGGGACAACGTGGGACAACGTGGGACAACGTGGGACACCGCTGGACAACGTGGGACACCGTTGGACATCGTTGGACACCGTGGGACAACGTGGGACAACGTGGGACAACGTGGGACAGCGTGGGACAACGTGGGACAACGTAGGACAACGTGGGACAACGTGGGACACCGTTGGACATCGTTGGACAACGTGGGACATCGTGGGACAACGTGGGACAACGTGGGACAACGTGGGACAACGTGGGACACCGTTGGACACCGTGGGACACCGTTGGACACCGTTGGACACCGTGGGACACCGTTGGACACAGCTGGACATCGTTGGACACCGTTGGACACCGTGGGACAACGTGGGACAACGTGGGACAACGTGGGTCAACGTGGGACAACGTGGGACAACGTGGGACAACGTGGGACAACGTGGGACAACGTGGGACAACGTGGGACACCGTTGGACATCGTTGGACAACGTGGGACAACGTGGGACAGCGTGGGACAACGTGGGACAACGTAGGACAACGTGGTACAACGTGGGACACCGTTGGACATCGTTGGACAACGTGGGACATCGTGGGACAACGTGGGACACCGTTGGACACCGTTGGACACCGTGGGACACCGTTGGACACAGCTGGACATCGTTGGACACCGTGGGACAACGTGGGACAACGTGGGACAACGTGGGACAACGTGGGACAACGTGGGATACCGTTGGACATCGTTGGACACCGTGGGACAACGTGGGACAACGTGGGACAACGTGGGACACCGTTGGACACCGTTGGACATCGTTGGACATCGGTGGACATCGTGGGACACCGTTGGACACCGTTGGACATCGTTGGACACCGTTGGACACCGTGGGACAACGTGGGACAACGTGGGACAACGTGGGACAACGTAGGACAACGTGGGACAACGTGGGACAACGTGGGACACCGTTGGACACCGTGGGACACCGTTGGACAACGTGGGACAACGTGGGACAACGTGGGACAACGTGGGACACCGTTGGACACCGTGGGACACCGTTGGACACCGTTGGACATCGTTGGACACCGTGGGACAACGTGGGACAACGTGGGACAACGTGGGAAACCATGGAACAACGTGGGACAACGTGGGACAACGTGGGACAACGTGGGACAACGTGGGACACCGTTGGACATCGTTGGACACCGTGGGACAACGTGGGACAACGTGGGACACCGTTGGACACCGTTGGACATCGTTGGACATCGTTGGACACCGTTGGACACCGTTGGACACCGTTGGACACCGTGGGACAACGTGGGACAACGTTGGACACCGTGGGACAACGTGGGACAACGTGGGACAACGTGGGACAACGTGGGACAACGTGGGACAACGTGGGACAACGTGGGACAACGTGGGACACCGTTGGACACCGTGGGACAACGTGGGACAACGTGGGACAACGTGGGACAACGTGGGACACCGCTGGACAACGTGGGACACCGTTGGACATCGTTGGACACCGTGGGACAACGTGGGACAACGTGGGACAACGTGGGACAACGTGGGACAACGTGGGACAACGTGGGACAACGTGGGACAACGTGGGACAACGTGGGACATCGTGGGACAACGTGGGACAACGTGGGACAACGTGGGACACCGTGGGACAACGTGGGACAACGTGGGACAACGTGGGACACCGTTGGACATCGTTGGACACCGTGGGACAACGTGGGACAACGTGGGACAACTTGGGACACCGTAGGACACCGTTGGACATCGTTGGACGTCGTTGGACACCGTGGGACAACGTGGGACAACGTGGGACAACGTGGGACAGCGTGGGACAACGTGGGACAACGTAGGACAACGTGGGACAACGTGGGACACCGTTGGACATCGTTGGACAACGTGGGACATCGTGGGACATCGTGGGACAACGTGGGACAACGTGGGACAACGTGGGACACCGTTGGACACCGTGGGACACCGTTGGACACCGTTGGACACCGTGGGACACCGTTGGACACAGCTGGACATCGTTGGACACCGTTGGACACCGTGGGACAACGTGGGACACCGTTGGACATCGTTGGACACCGTTGGACATCGTTGGACACCGTGGGACACCGTTGGACACCGTTGGACACCGTTGGACATCGGTGGACATCGTGGGACACCGTTGGACACCGTTGGACATCGTTGGACACCGTTGGACACCGTGGGACAACGTGGGACAACGTGGGACAACGTGGGACAACGTGGGACAGCGTGGGACAACGTGGGACAACGTGGGACAACGTGGGACAACGTGGGACACCGTTGGACACCGTGGGACAACGTGGGACAACGTGGGACAACGTGGGACAACGTGGGACACCGCTGGACAACGTGGGACACCGTTGGACATCGTTGGACACCGTGGGACAACGTGGGACAACGTGGGACAACGTGGGAGAGCGTGGGACAACGTGGGACAACGTAGGACAACGTGGGACAACGTGGGACACCGTTGGACATCGTTGGACAACGTGGGACATCGTGGGACAACGTGGGACAACGTGGGACAACGTGGGACAACGTGGGACACCGTTGGACACCGTGGGACACCGTTGGACACCGTTGGACACCGTGGGACACCGTTGGACACAGCTGGACATCGTTGGACACCGTTGGACACCGTGGGACAACGTGGGACAACGTGGGACAACGTGGGTCAACGTGGGACAACGTGGGACAACGTGGGACAACGTGGGACAACGTGGGACAACGTGGGACAACGTGGGACACCGTTGGACATCGTTGGACAACGTGGGACAACGTGGGACAGCGTGGGACAACGTGGGACAACGTAGGACAACGTGGGACAACGTGGGACACCGTTGGACATCGTTGGACAACGTGGGACATCGTGGGACAACGTGGGACACCGTTGGACACCGTTGGACACCGTGGGACACCGTTGGACACAGCTGGACATCGTTGGACACCGTGGGACAACGTGGGACAACGTGGGACAACGTGGGACAACGTGGGACAACGTGGGATACCGTTGGACATCGTTGGACACCGTGGGACAACGTGGGACAACGTGGGACAACGTGGGACACCGTTGGACACCGTTGGACATCGTTGGACATCGGTGGACATCGTGGGACACCGTTGGACACCGTTGGACATCGTTGGACACCGTTGGACACCGTGGGACAACGTGGGACAACGTGGGACAACGTGGGACAACGTAGGACAACGTGGGACAACGTGGGACAACGTGGGACACCGTTGGACACCGTGGGACACCGTTGGACAACGTGGGACAACGTGGGACAACGTGGGACAACGTGGGACACCGTTGGACACCGTGGGACACCGTTGGACACCGTTGGACATCGTTGGACACCGTGGGACAACGTGGGACAACGTGGGACAACGTGGGAAACCATGGAACAACGTGGGACAACGTGGGACAACGTGGGACAACGTGGGACAACGTGGGACACCGTTGGACATCGTTGGACACCGTGGGACAACGTGGGACAACGTGGGACACCGTTGGACACCGTTGGACATCGTTGGACATCGTTGGACACCGTTGGACACCGTTGGACACCGTTGGACACCGTGGGACAACGTGGGACAACGTGGGACAACGTGGGACAACGTGGGACAACGTGGGACAACGTGGGACAACGTGGGACAACGTGGGACAACGTGGGACAACGTGGGACATCGTGGGACAAAGTGGGACAACGTGGGACAACGTGGGACAATGTGGGACAACGTGGGACAACGTGGGACAACGTGGGACAACGTGGGACAACGTGGGACAACGTTGGACATCGTTGGACACCGTGGGACAACGTTGGACAACGTGGGACAACGTGGGACACCGTTGGACACCGTTGGACACCGTTGGACATCGTTGGACACCGTTGGACATCGTTGGACACCGTGGGACACCGTTGGACACCGTTGGACACCGTTGGACATCGGTGGACATCGTGGGACACCGTTGGACACCGTTGGACATCGTTGGACACCGTTGGACACCGTGGGACAACGTGGGACAACGTGGGACAACGTGGGACAACGTGGGACAACGTGGGACAACGTGGGACACCGCTGGACAACGTGGGACAACGTGGGACACCGCTGGACAACGTGGGACACCGTTGGACATCGTTGGACACCGTGGGACAACGTGGGAAACCATGGAACAACGTGGGACAACGTGGGACAACGTGGGACAACGTGGGACAACGTGGGACACCGTTGGACATCGTTGGACACCGTGGGACAACGTGGGACAACGTGGGACACCGTTGGACACCGTTGGACATCGTTGGACATCGTTGGACACCGTTGGACACCGTTGGACACCGTTGGACACCGTGGGACAACGTGGGACAACGTGGGACAACGTGGGACAACGTGGGACAACGTGGGACAACGTGGGACAACGTGGGACAACGTGGGACAACGTGGGACAACGTGGGACAACGTGGGACAACGTGGGACAACGTGGGACATCGTGGGACAAAGTGGGACAACGTGGGACAACGTGGGACAATGTGGGACAACGTGGGACAACGTGGGACAACGTGGGACAACGTGGGACAACGTGGGACAACGTGGGACAACGTGGGACAACGTGGGACAACGTGGGACATCGTGGGACAACGTGGGACAACGTGGGACAATGTGGGACAACGTGGGACAACGTGGGACAACGTGGGACAACGTGGGACAACGTGGGACAACGTTGGACATCGTTGGACACCGTGGGACAACGTTGGACAACGTGGGACAACGTGGGACAACGTTGGACACCGTTGGACACCGTTGGACATCGTTGGACACCGTTGGACATCGTTGGACACCGTGGGACACCGTTGGACACCGTTGGACACCGTTGGACATCGGTGGACATCGTGGGACACCGTTGGACACCGTGGGACAACGTGGGACAACGTGGGACAACGTGGGACAACGTGGGACAACGTGGGACAACGTGGGACAACGTGGGACAGCGTGGGACAACGTGGGACAACGTAGGACAACGTGGGACAACGTGGGACACCGTTGGACATCGTTGGACAACGTGGGACATCGTGGGACAACGTGGGACAACGTGGGACAACGTGGGACAACGTGGGACACCGTTGGACACCGTGGGACACCGTTGGACACCGTTGGACACCGTGGGACACCGTTGGACACAGCTGGACATCGTTGGACACCGTTGGACACCGTGGGACAACGTGGGACAACGTGGGACAACGTGGGTCAACGTGGGACAACGTGGGACAACGTGGGACAACGTGGGACAACGTGGGACAACGTGGGACAACGTGGGACACCGTTGGACATCGTTGGACAACGTGGGACAACGTGGGACAGCGTGGGACAACGTGGGACAACGTAGGACAACGTGGGACAACGTGGGACAACGTGGGACAACGTGGGACAACGTGGGACAGCGTGGGACAACGTGGGACATCGGTGGACATCGTGGGACACCGTTGGACATCGTTGGACACCGTGGGACAACGTGGGACAACGTGGGACAACGTGGGAAACCATGGAACAACGTGGGACAACGTGGGACAACGTGGGACAACGTGGGACAACGTGGGACAACGTGGGACAACGTGGGACAGCGTGGGACAACGTGGGACAACGTGGGACAACGTGGGACAACGTGGGACACCGTTGGACATCGTTGGACAACGTGGGACATCGTGGGACAACGTGGGACAACGTGGGACACCGTTGGACACCGTTGGACACCGTGGGACACCGTTGGACACAGCTGGACATCGTTGGACTCCGTTGGACACAGCTGGACATCGTTGGACAACGTGGGACAACGTGGGACAGCGTGGGACAACGTGGGACAACGTAGGACAACGTGGGACAACGTGGGACAAAGTGGGACAACGTGGGACAACGTGGGACAATGTGGGACAACGTGGGACAACGTGGGACAACGTGGGACAACGTGGGACAACGTGGGACAACGTGGGACAACGTGGGACAACGTGGGACAACGTGGGACAGCGTGGGACAACGTGGGACAACGTAGGACAACGTGGGACAACGTGGGACACCGTTGGACATCGTTGGACAACGTGGGACATCGTGGGACAACGTGGGACAACGTGGGACAACGTGGGACACCGTTGGACATCGTTGGACAACGTGGGACAACGTGGGACAGCGTGGGACAACGTGGGACAACGTAGGACAACGTGGGACAACGTGGGACACCGTTGGACATCGTTGGACAACGTGGGACATCGTGGGACAACGTGGGACACCGTTGGACACCGTTGGACACCGTGGGACACCGTTGGACACAGCTGGACATCGTTGGACACCGTGGGACAACGTGGGACAACGTGGGACAACGTGGGACAACGTGGGACAACGTGGGATACCGTTGGACATCGTTGGACACCGTGGGACAACGTGGGACAACGTGGGACAACGTGGGACACCGTTGGACACCGTTGGACATCGTTGGACATCGGTGGACATCGTGGGACACCGTTGGACACCGTTGGACATCGTTGGACACCGTTGGACACCGTGGGACAACGTGGGACAACGTGGGACAACGTGGGACAACGTAGGACAACGTGGGACAACGTGGGACAACGTGGGACACCGTTGGACACCGTGGGACACCGTTGGACAACGTGGGACAACGTGGGACAACGTGGGACAACGTGGGACACCGTTGGACACCGTGGGACACCGTTGGACACCGTTGGACATCGTTGGACACCGTGGGACAACGTGGGACAACGTGGGACAACGTGGGAAACCATGGAACAACGTGGGACAACGTGGGACAACGTGGGACAACGTGGGACAACGTGGGACAACGTGGGACACCGTTGGACATCGTTGGACACCGTGGGACAACGTGGGACAACGTGGGACACCGTTGGACACCGTTGGACATCGTTGGACATCGTTGGACACCGTTGGACACCGTTGGACACCGTTGGACACCGTGGGACAACGTGGGACAACGTGGGACAACGTGGGACAACGTGGGACAACGTGGGACAACGTGGGACAACGTGGGACAACGTGGGACAACGTGGGACAACGTGGGACAACGTGGGACATCGTGGGACAAAGTGGGACAACGTGGGACAACGTGGGACAATGTGGGACAACGTGGGACAACGTGGGACAACGTGGGACAACGTGGGACAACGTGGGACAACGTTGGACATCGTTGGACACCGTGGGACAACGTTGGACAACGTGGGACAACGTGGGACACCGTTGGACACCGTTGGACACCGTTGGACATCGTTGGACACCGTTGGACACCGTTGGACACCGTTGGACACCGTTGGACACCGTTGGACACCGTTGGACACCGGTGGACATCGTGGGACACCGTTGGACACCGTTGGACATCGTTGGACACCGTTGGACACCGTGGGACAACGTGGGACAACGTGGGACAACGTGGGACAACGTGGGACAACGTGGGACAACGTGGGACAACGTGGGACACCGTTGGACACCGTGGGACAACGTGGGACAACGTGGGACAACGTGGGACAACGTGGGACACCGCTGGACAACGTGGGACACCGTTGGACATCGTTGGACACCGTGGGACAACGTGGGAAACCATGGAACAACGTGGGACAACGTGGGACAACGTGGGACAACGTGGGACAACGTGGGACACCGTTGGACATCGTTGGACACCGTGGGACAACGTGGGACAACGTGGGACACCGTTGGACACCGTTGGACATCGTTGGACATCGTTGGACACCGTTGGACACCGTTGGACACCGTTGGACACCGTGGGACAACGTGGGACAACGTGGGACAACGTGGGACAACGTGGGACAACGTTGGACATCGTTGGACACCGTGGGACAACGTTGGACAACGTGGGACAACGTGGGACACCGTTGGACACCGTTGGACACCGTTGGACATCGTTGGACACCGTTGGACATCGTTGGACACCGTGGGACACCGTTGGACACCGTTGGACACCGTTGGACATCGGTTGACATCGTGGGACACCGTTGGACACCGTTGGACATCGTTGGACACCGTTGGACACCGTGGGACAACGTGGGACAACGTGGGACAACGTGGGACAACGTGGGACAACGTGGGACAACGTGGGACAACGTGGGACAACGTGGGACACCGTTGGACACCGTGGGACAACGTGGGACAACGTGGGACAACGTGGGACAACGTGGGACACCGCTGGACAACGTGGGACACCGTTGGACATCGTTGGACACCGTGGGACAACGTGGGACAACGTGGGACAACGTGGGACAACGTGGGACAACGTGGGACAACGTGGGACAACGTGGGACAACGTGGGACACCGTTGGACATCGTTGGACACGGTTGGACACCGTGGGACAACGTGGGTCAACGTGGGACAACGTGGGACAACGTGGGACAACGTGGGACAACGTGGGACAACGTGGGACACCGTTGAACACCGTGGGACACCGTTGGACACCGTTGGACATCGTTGGACACCGTGGGACAACGTGGGACAACGTGGGACAACGTGGGACAACGTGGGACAACGTGGGACAACGTGGGAAACCATGGAACAACGTGGGACAACGTGGGACAACGTGGGACAACGTGGGACAACGTGGGACAACGTGGGACAACGTGGGACACTGTTGGACAACGTGGGACACCGTTGGACATCGTTGGACACCGTGGGACAACGTGGGACAACGTGGGACAACGTGGGACACCGTTGGACACCGTTGGACATCGTTGGACACCGTTGGACACCGTTGGACATCGTTGGACACCGTTGGACATCGTTGGACATCGTTGGACATCGTTGGACACCGTTGGACACCGTTGGACACCGTTGGACACCGTTGGACATCGATGGACATCGTGGGACACCGTTGGACACCGTTGGACATCGTTGGACACCGTTGGACACCGTGGGACAACGTGGGACAACGTGGGACAACGTGGGACAACGTGGGACAACGTGGGACAACGTGGGACAACGTGGGACAACGTGGGAGAACGTGGGACACCGTTGGACACCGTGGGACACCGTTGGACAACGTGGGACAACGTGGTACAACGTGGGACAACGTGGGACAACGTGGGACAACGTGGGACACCGTTGGACACCGTGGGACACCGTTGGACACCGTTGGACATCGTTGGACACCGTGGGACAACGTTGGACATCGTTGGACAACGTGGGACAACGTGGGAAACCATGGAACAACGTGGGACAACGTGGCACAACGCGGGACAACGTGGGACA
Source organism: Bombus terrestris (assembly GCF_910591885.1). Classification (NCBI taxonomy): domain Eukaryota; kingdom Metazoa; phylum Arthropoda; class Insecta; order Hymenoptera; family Apidae; genus Bombus; species Bombus terrestris. Next base: position 118,349 of record NW_025963571.1, on the reverse strand, counting down.
ACGTGGGACAACGTGGGACACCGCTGGACAACGTGGGACACCGTTGGACATCGTTGGACACCGTGGGACAACGTGGGACAACGTGGGACAACGTGGGACAACGTGGGACAACGTGGGACAACGTGGGACAACGTGGGACAACGTGGGACAACGTGGGACAACGTGGGACATCGTGGGACAACGTGGGACAACGTGGGACAACGTGGGACACCGTGGGACAACGTGGGACAACGTGGGACAACGTGGGACACCGTTGGACATCGTTGGACACCGTGGGACAACGTGGGACATCGTGGGACAAAGTGGGACAACGTGGGACAACGTGGGACAATGTGGGACAACGTGGGACAACGTGGGACAACGTGGGACAACGTGGGACAACGTGGGACACCGTTGGACATCGTTGGACACCGTGGGACAACGTGGGACATCGTGGGACAAAGTGGGACAACGTGGGACAACGTGGGACAATGTGGGACAACGTGGGACAACGTGGGACAACGTGGGACAACGTGGGACAACGTGGGACAACGTGGGACACCGTTGGACACCGTTGGACATCGTTGGACACCGTGGGACACCGTTGGACACCGTTGGACACCGTTGGACATCGGTGGACATCGTGGGACACCGTTGGACACCGTTGGACATCGTTGGACACCGTTGGACACCGTGGGACAACGTGGGACAACGTGGGACAACGTGGGACAACGTGGGACAACGTGGGACAACGTGGGACAACGTGGGACACCGTTGGACACCGTGGGACAACGTGGGACAACGTGGGACAACGTGGGACAACGTGGGACACCGCTGGACAACGTGGGACACCGTTGGACATCGTTGGACACCGTGGGACAACGTGGGAAACCATGGAACAACGTGGGACAACGTGGGATAACGTGGGACAACGTGGGACAACGTGGGACACCGTTGGACATCGTTGGACACCGTGGGACAACGTGGGACAACGTGGGACACCGTTGGACACCGTTGGACATCGTTGGACATCGTTGGACACCGTTGGACACCGTTGGACACCGTTGGACACCGTGGGACAACGTGGGACAACGTGGGACAACGTGGGACAACGTGGGACAACGTGGGACAACGTGGGACAACGTTGGACATCGTTGGACACCGTGGGACAACGTTGGACAACGTGGGACAACGTGGGACACCGTTGGACACCGTTGGACACCGTTGGACATCGTTGGACACCGTTGGACATCGTTGGACACCGTGGGACACCGTTGGACACCGTTGGACACCGTTGGACATCGGTGGACATCGTGGGACACCGTTGGACACCGTTGGACATCGTTGGACACCGTTGGACACCGTGGGACAACGTGGGACAACGTGGGACAACGTGGGACAACGTGGGACAACGTGGGACAACGTGGGACAACGTGGGACAACGTGGGACACCGTTGGACACCGTGGGACAACGTGGGACAACGTGGGACAACGTGGGACAACGTGGGACACCGCTGGACAACGTGGGACACCGTTGGACATCGTTGGACACCGTGGGACAACGTGGGACAACGTGGGACAACGTGGGACAACGTGGGACAACGTGGGACAACGTGGGACAACGTGGGACAACGTGGGACAACGTGGGACATCGTGGGACAACGTGGGACAACGTGGGACACCGTTGGACACCGTTGGACATCGTTGGACATCGTTGGACATCGTGGGACACCGTTGGACATCGTTGGACATCGTTGGGCACCGTTGGACATCGTTGGACATCGTTGGACATCGTTGGACACCGTTGGACACCGTTGGACACCGTTGGACACCGTTGGACACCGTTGGACATCGGTGGACATCGTGGGACACCGTTGGACACCGTTGGACATCGTTGGACACGGTTGGACACCGTGGGACAACGTGGGTCAACGTGGGACAACGTGGGACAACGTGGGACAACGTGGGACAACGTGGGACAACGTGGGACACCGTTGAACACCGTGGGACACCGTTGGACACCGTTGGACATCGTTGGACACCGTGGGACAACGTGGGACAACGTGGGACAACGTGGGACAACGTGGGACAACGTGGGACAACGTGGGAAACCATGGAACAACGTGGGACAACGTGGGACAACGTGGGACAACGTGGGACAACGTGGGACAACGTGGGACAACGTGGGACACTGTTGGACAACGTGGGACACCGTTGGACATCGTTGGACACCGTGGGACAACGTGGGACAACGTGGGACAACGTGGGACACCGTTGGACACCGTTGGACATCGTTGGACACCGTTGGACACCGTTGGACATCGTTGGACACCGTTGGACATCGTTGGACATCGTTGGACATCGTTGGACACCGTTGGACACCGTTGGACACCGTTGGACACCGTTGGACATCGATGGACATCGTGGGACACCGTTGGACACCGTTGGACATCGTTGGACACCGTTGGACACCGTGGGACAACGTGGGACAACGTGGGACAACGTGGGACAACGTGGGACAACGTGGGACAACGTGGGACAACGTGGGACAACGTGGGACACCGTTGGACACCGTGGGACAACGTGGGACAACGTGGGACAACGTGGGACAACGTGGGACACCGCTGGACAACGTGGGACACCGTTGGACATCGTTGGACACCGTGGGACAACGTGGGACACCGTTGGACACCGTTGGACATCGTTGGACACCGTGGGACAACGTTGGACATCGTTGGACAACGTGGGACAACGTGGGAAACCATGGAACAACGTGGGACAACGTGGCACAACGCGGGACAACGTGGGACAACGTGGGACAACGTGGGACACCGCTGGACAACGTGGGACACCGTTGGACATCGTTGGACACCGTGGGACAACGTGGGACAACGTGGGACAACGTGGGACACCGTGGGACAACGTGGGACAACGTGGGACAACGTGGGACAACGTGGGACAACGTGGGACAACGTGGGACATCGTGGGACAACGTGGGACAACGTGGGACAACGTGGGACACCGTGGGACAACGTGGGACAACGTGGGACAACGTGGGACACCGTTGGACATCGTTGGACACCGTGGGACAACGTGGGACATCGTGGGACAAAGTGGGACAACGTGGGACAACGTGGGACAATGTGGGACAACGTGGGACAACGTGGGACAACGTGGGACAACGTGGGACAACGTGGGACACCGTTGGACATCGTTGGACACCGTGGGACAACGTGGGACATCGTGGGACAAAGTGGGACAACGTGGGACAGCGTGGGACAATGTGGGACAACGTGGGACAACGTGGGACAACGTGGGACAACGTGGGACAACGTGGGACAACGTGGGACACCGTTGGACACCGTTGGACATCGTTGGACATCGTTGGACATCGTGGGACACCGTTGGACAACGTGGGACAACGTTGGACATCGTTGGACAACGTGGGACAACGTGGGACAACGTGGGAAACCATGGAACAACGTGGGACAACGTGGGACAACGTGGGACACCGTTGGACACCGTGGGACAACGTGGGACAACGTGGGACAACGTGGGACAACGTGGGACACCGCTGGACAACGTGGGACACCGTTGGACATCGTTGGACACCGTGGGACAACGTGGGACACCGTTGGACACCGTTGGACATCGTTGGACACCGTGGGACAACGTTGGACATCGTTGGACAACGTGGGACAACGTGGGAAACCATGGAACAACGTGGGACAACGTGGCACAACGCGGGACAACGTGGGACAACGTGGGACAACGTGGGACAACGTGGGACACCGTTGAACACCGTGGGACACCGTTGGACACCGTTGGACATCGTTGGACACCGTGGGACAACGTGGGACAACGTGGGACAACGTGGGACAACGTGGGACAACGTGGGACAACGTGGGAAACCATGGAACAACGTGGGACAACGTGGGACAACGTGGGACAACGTGGGACAACGTGGGACAACGTGGGACAACGTGGGACACTGTTGGACAACGTGGGACACCGTTGGACATCGTTGGACACCGTGGGACAACGTGGGACAACGTGGGACAACGTGGGACACCGTTGGACACCGTTGGACATCGTTGGACACCGTTGGACACCGTTGGACATCGTTGGACACCGTTGGACATCGTTGGACATCGTTGGACATCGTTGGACACCGTTGGACACCGTTGGACACCGTTGGACACCGTTGGACATCGTTGGACATCGTGGGACACCGTTGGACACCGTTGGACATCGTTGGACACCGTTGGACACCGTGGGACAACGTGGGACAACGTGGGACAACGTGGGACAACGTGGGACAACGTGGGACAACGTGGGACAACGTGGGACAACGTGGGACACCGTTGGACACCGTGGGACAACGTGGGACAACGTGGGACAACGTGGGACAACGTGGGACACCGCTGGACAACGTGGGACACCGTTGGACATCGTTGGACACCGTGGGACAACGTGGGACACCGTTGGACACCGTTGGACATCGTTGGACACCGTGGGACAACGTTGGACATCGTTGGACAACGTGGGACAACGTGGGAAACCATGGAACAACGTGGGACAACGTGGCACAACGCGGGACAACGTGGGACAACGTGGGACAACGTGGGACACCGCTGGACAACGTGGGACACCGTTGGACATCGTTGGACACCGTGGGACAACGTGGGACAACGTGGGACAACGTGGGACAACGTGGGACAACGTGGGACAACGTGGGACAACGTGGGACAACGTGGGACAACGTGGGACAACGTGGGACATCGTGGGACAACGTGGGACAACGTGGGACAACGTGGGACACCGTGGGACAACGTGGGACAACGTGGGACAACGTGGGACACCGTTGGACATCGTTGGACACCGTGGGACAACGTGGGACATCGTGGGACAAAGTGGGACAACGTGGGACAACGTGGGACAATGTGGGACAACGTGGGACAACGTGGGACAACGTGGGACAACGTGGGACAACGTGGGACACCGTTGGACATCGTTGGACACCGTGGGACAACGTGGGACATCGTGGGACAAAGTGGGACAACGTGGGACAACGTGGGACAATGTGGGACAACGTGGGACAACGTGGGACAACGTGGGACAACGTGGGACAACGTGGGACAACGTGGGACACCGTTGGACACCGTTGGACATCGTTGGACATCGTTGGACATCGTGGGACACCGTTGGACAACGTGGGACAACGTTGGACATCGTTGGACAACGTGGGACAACGTGGGACAACGTGGGAAACCATGGAACAACGTGGGACAACGTGGGACAACGTGGGACAACGTGGGACAACGTGGGACAACGTGGGACAACGTGGGACACTGTTGGACAACGTGGGACACCGTTGGACATCGTTGGACACCGTGGGACAACGTGGGACAACGTGGGACAACGTGGGACACCGTTGGACACCGTTGGACATCGTTGGACACCGTTGGACACCGTTGGACATCGTTGGACACCGTTGGACATCGTTGGACATCGTTGGACATCGTTGGACACCGTTGGACACCGTTGGACACCGTTGGACACCGTTGGACATCGATGGACATCGTGGGACACCGTTGGACACCGTTGGACATCGTTGGACACCGTTGGACACCGTGGGACAACGTGGGACAACGTGGGACAACGTGGGGCAACGTGGGACAACGTGGGACAACGTGGGACAACGTGGGACAACGTGGGACACCGTTGGACACCGTGGGACAACGTGGGACAACGTGGGACAACGTGGGACAACGTGGGACACCGCTGGACAACGTGGGACACCGTTGGACATCGTTGGACACCGTGGGACAACGTGGGACACCGTTGGACACCGTTGGACATCGTTGGACACCGTGGGACAACGTTGGACATCGTTGGACAACGTGGGACAACGTGGGAAACCATGGAACAACGTGGGACAACGTGGCACAACGCGGGACAACGTGGGACAACGTGGGACAACGTGGGACACCGCTGGACAACGTGGGACACCGTTGGACATCGTTGGACACCGTGGGACAACGTGGGACAACGTGGGACAACGTGGGACAACGTGGGACAACGTGGGACAACGTGGGACAACGTGGGACAACGTGGGACAACGTGGGACAACGTGGGACATCGTGGGACAACGTGGGACAACGTGGGACAACGTGGGACACCGTGGGACAACGTGGGACAACGTGGGACAACGTGGGACACCGTTGGACATCGTTGGACACCGTGGGACAACGTGGGACATCGTGGGACAAAGTGGGACAACGTGGGACAACGTGGGACAATGTGGGACAACGTGGGACAACGTGGGACAACGTGGGACAACGTGGGACAACGTGGGACACCGTTGGACATCGTTGGACACCGTGGGACAACGTGGGACATCGTGGGACAAAGTGGGACAACGTGGGACAACGTGGGACAACGTGGGACAACGTGGGACAACGTGGGACAACGTGGGACAACGTGGGACAACGTGGGACAACGTGGGACACCGTTGGACACCGTTGGACATCGTTGGACATCGTTGGACATCGTGGGACACCGTTGGACATCGTGGGACAACGTTGGACATCGTTGGACAACGTGGGACAACGTGGGACAGCGTGGGACAACGTGGGACAACGTAGGACAACGTGGGACAACGTGGGACACCGTTGGACATCGTTGGACAACGTGGGACATCGTGGGACAACGTGGGACACCGTTGGACACCGTTGGACACCGTGGGACACCGTTGGACACAGCGGGACATCGTTGGACACCGTGGGACAACGTGGGACAACGTGGGACAACGTGGGACAACGTGGGACAGCGTGGGACACCGTTGGACATCGTTGGACACCGTGGGACAACGTGGGACAACGTGGGACAACGTGGGACACCGTTGGACACCGTTGGACACCGTGGGACAACGTGGGACAACGTGGGACAACGTGGGACAACGTGGGACAACGTGGGACACCGTTGGACACAGCTGGACATCGTTGGACACCGTGGGACAACGTGGGACAACGTGGGACAACGTGGGACAACGTGGGACAGCGTGGGACACCGTTGGACATCGTTGGACACCGTGGGACAACGTGGGACAACGTGGGACAACGTGGGACACCGTTGGACACCGTTGGACACCGTGGGACAACGTGGGACAACGTGGGACAACGTGGGACAACGTGGGACAACGTGGGACATCGTGGGACAACGTGGGACAACGTGGGACAACGTGGGACAACGTGGGACACCGTTGGACAACGTGGGACACCGTTGGACATCGTTGGACACCGTGGGACAACGTGGGACAACGTGGGACAACGTGGGACACCGTTGGACACCGTTGGACATCGTTGGACGTCGTTGGACATCGTGGGACACCGTTGGACATCGTTGGACATCGTTGGACACCGTTGGACATCGTTGGACATCGTTGGACATCGTTGGACACCGTTGGACACCGTTGGACACCGTGGGACAACGTGGGACAACGTGGGACACCGTTGGACACCGTTGGACACCGTTGGACATCGTTGGACATCGTTGGACATCGTGGGACACCGTTGGACATCGTTGGACATCGTTGGACATCGTTGGACATCGTGGGACAACGTGGGACAACGTGGGACAACGTGGGACAACGTGGGACACCGTTGGACATCGTTGGACACCGTTGGACATCGTTGGACACCGTGGGACACCGTTGGACACCGTTGGACACCGTTGGACATCGGTGGACATCGTGGGACACCGTTGGACACCGTTGGACATCGTTGGACACCGTTGGACACCGTGGGACAACGTGGGACAACGTGGGACAACGTGGGACAACGTGGGACAACGTGGGACAACGTGGGACAACGTGGGACAACGTGGGACAACGTGGGACAACGTGGGACACCGTTGGACACCGTGGGACAACGTGGGACAACGTGGGACAACGTGGGACAACGTGGGACACCGTGGGACAACGTGGGACACCGTTGGACATCGTTGGACACCGTGGGACAACGTGGGACAACGTGGGACAGCGTGGGACAACGTGGGACAACGTAGGACAACGTGGGACAACGTGGGACACTGTTGGACATCGTTGGACAACGTGGGACATCGTGGGACAATGTGGGACAACGTGGGACAACGTGGGACAACGTGGGACACCGTTGGACACCGTGGGACACCGTTGGACACCGTTGGACACCGTGGGACACCGTTGGACACAGCTGGACATCGTTGGACACCGTTGGACACCGTGGGACAACGTGGGACAACGTGGGACAACGTGGGTCAACGTGGGACAACGTGGGACAACGTGGGACAAGGTGGGACAACGTGGGACAACGTGGGACAACGTGGGACACCGTTGGACATCGTTGGACAACGTGGGACAACGTGGGACAGCGTGGGACAACGTGGGACAACGTAGGACAACGTGGGACAACGTGGGACACCGTTGGACATCGTTGGACAACGTGGGACATCGTGGGACAACGTGGGACACCGTTGGACACCGTTGGACACCGTGGGACACCGTTGGACACCGTGGGACACCGTTGGACACCGCTGGACATCGTTGGACACCGTGGGACAACGTGGGACAACGTGGGACAACGTGGGACAACGTGGGACAACGTGGGACACCGTTGGACATCGTTGGACACCGTGGGACAACGTGGGACAACGTGGGACAACGTGGGACACCGTTGGACACCGTTGGACATCGTTGGACATCGGTGGACATCGTGGGACACCGTTGGACACCGTTGGACATCGTTGGACACCGTTGGACACCGTGGGACAACGTGGGACAACGTGGGACAACGTGGGACAACGTGGGACAACGTGGGACACCGTTGGACACCGTGGGACACCGTTGGACAACGTGGGACAACGTGGGACAACGTGGGACAACGTGGGACACCGTTGGACACCGTGGGACACCGTTGGACACCGTTGGACATCGTTGGACACCGTGGGACAACGTGGGACAACGTGGGACAACGTGGGAAACCATGGAACAACGTGGGACAACGTGGGACAACGTGGGACAACGTGGGACACCGTTGGACATCGTTGGACACCGTGGGACAACGTGGGACAACGTGGGACACCGTTGGACACCGTTGGACATCGTTGGACATCGTTGGACACCGTTGGACACCGTTGGACACCGTTGGACACCGTGGGACAACGTGGGACAACGTGGGACAACGTGGGACAACGTGGGACAACGTGGGACAACGTGGGACAACGTGGGACAACGTGGGACAACGTGGGACAACGTGGGACATCGTGGGACAACGTGGGACAACGTGGGACAACGTGGGACACCGTGGGACAACGTGGGACAACGTGGGACAACGTGGGACACCGTTGGACATCGTTGGACACCGTGGGACAACGTGGGACAACGTGGGACAACTTGGGACACCGTTGGACACCGTTGGACATCGTTGGACGTCGTTGGACATCGTGGGACACCGTTGGACATCGTTGGACATCGTTGGACACCGTTGGACATCGTTGGACATCGTTGGACATCGTTGGACACCGTTGGACACCGTTGGACACCGTTGGACACCGTTGGACATCGATGGACATCGTGGGACACCGTTGGACACCGTTGGACATCGTGGGACACCGTTGGACACCGTGGGACAACGTGGGACAACGCGGGACAACGTGGGACAACGTGGGACAACGTGGGACAACGTGGGACAACGTGGGACACCGTTGGACACCGTGGGACACCGTTGGACAACGTGGGACAACGTGGGACGACGTGGGACAACGTGGGACAACGTGGGACAACGTGGGACAACGTGGGACACCGTTGGACACCGTGGGACACCGTTGGACACCGTTGGACATCGTTGGACACCGTGGGACAACGTGGGACAACGTGGGACAACGTGGGAAACCATGGAACAACGTGGGACAACGTGGCACAACGTGGGACAACGTGGGAAACAATGGAACAACGTGGGACAACGTGGGACAACGTGGGACAACGTGGGAAACCATGGAACAACGTGGGACAACGTGGGACAACGTGGGACAACGTGGGACAACGTGGGACACCGTTGGACATCGTTGGACACCGTGGGACAACGTGGGACAACGTGGGACAACGTGGGACAACGTGGGACACCGTTGGACTTCGTTGGACACCGTGGGACAACGTGGGACAACGTGGGACAACGTGGGAAACCATGGAACAACGTGGGACAACGTGGGACAACGTGGGACAACGTGGGACAACGTGGGACACCGTTGGACATCGTTGGACACCGTGGGACAACGTGGGACAACGTGGGACACCGTTGGACACCGTTGGACATCGTTGGACATCGTTGGACACCGTTGGACACCGTTGGACACCGTTGGACACCGTGGGACAACGTGGGACAACGTGGGACAACGTGGGACAACGTGGGACAACGTGGGACACCGCTGGACAACGTGGGACACCGTTGGACATCGTTGGACACCGTGGGACAACGTGGGACAACGTGGGACAACGTGGGACAGCGTGGGACAACGTGGGACAACGTAGGACAACGTGGGACAACGTGGGACACCGTTGGACATCGTTGGACAACGTGGGACATCGTGGGACAACGTGGGACAACGTGGGACAACGTGGGACAACGTGGGACAACGTGGGACAACGTGGGACACCGTTGGACACCGTGGGACACCGTTGGACACCGTTGGACATCGTTGGACAACGTGGGACAACGTGGGACAACGTGGGACAACGTGGGACACCGTTGGACACCGTTGGACATCGTTGGACATCGTTGGACACCGTTGGACACCGTTGGACACCGTTGGACACCGTGGGACAACGTGGGACAACGTGGGACAACGTGGGACAACGTGGGACAACGTGGGACAACGTGGGACAACGTGGGACAACGTGGGACAACGTGGGACAACGTGGGACAACGTGGGACATCGTGGGACAACGTGGGACAACGTGGGACAACGTGGGACACCGTTGGACACCGTGGGACACCGTTGGACAACGTGGGACAACGTGGGACAACGTGGGACAACGTGGGACAACGTGGGACAACGTGGGACACCGTTGGACACCGTGGGACACCGTTGGACACCGTTGGACATCGTTGGACAACGTGGGACAACGTGGGACAACGTGGGACACCGTTGGACATCGTTGGACACCGTTGGACACCGTTGGACACCGTTGGACACCGTTGGACATCGATGGACATCGTGGGACACCGTTGGACACCGTTGGACATCGTTGGACACCGTTGGACACCGTGGGACAACGTGGGACAACGTGGGACAACGTGGGACAACGTGGGACAACGTGGGACAACGTGGGACAACGTGGGACACCGTTGGACACCGTGGGACACCGTTGGACAACGTGGGACAACGTGGGACAACGTGGGACAACGTGGGACAACGTGGGACAACGTGGGACACCGTTGGACACCGTGGGACACCGTTGGACACCGTTGGACATCGTTGGACACCGTGGGACAACGTGGGACAACGTGGGACAACGTGGGAAACCATGGCACAACGTGGGACAACGTGGCACAACGTGGGACAACGTGGGAAACCATGGAACAACGTGGGACAACGTGGGACAACGTGGGACAACGTGGGACACCGTTGGACATCGTTGGACACCGTGGGACAACGTGGGACAACGTGGGACACCGTTGGACACCGTTGGACATCGTTGGACACCGTGGGACAACGTGGGACAACGTGGGACAACGTGGGACAACGTGGGACACCGTTGGACACCGTTGGACAACGTTGGACACCGTTGGACACCGTGGGACAACGTGGGACAACGTGGGACAACGTGGGACAACGTGGGACAACGTGGGACAACGTAGGACAACGTGGGACAACGTGGGACACCGTTGGACATCGTTGGACAACGTGGGACAACGTGGGACACCGTTGGACACCGTGGGACACCGTTGGACACCGTTGGACATCGTTGGACACCGTGGGACAACGTGGGACAACGTGGGACAACGTGGGACAACGTGGGACAACGTGGGACAACGTGGGACAACGTGGGACAACGTGGGACAACGTGGGACAACGTGGGACAACGTGGGACAACGTGGGACAACGTGGGACAACGTGGGACAACGTGGGACACCGTTGGACTTCGTTGGACACCGTGGGACAACGTGGGACAACGTGGGACAACGTGGGAAACCATGGAACAACGTGGGACAACGTGGGACAACGTGGGACAACGTGGGACAACGTGGGACACCGTTGGACATCGTTGGACACCGTGGGACAACGTGGGACAACGTGGGACACCGTTGGACACCGTTGGACATCGTTGGACATCGTTGGACACCGTTGGACACCGTTGGACACCGTTGGACACCGTGGGACAACGTGGGACAACGTGGGACAACGTGGGACAACGTGGGACAACGTGGGACAACGTGGGACAACGTGGGACAACGTGGGACAACGTGGGACAACGTGGGACAACGTGGGACAACGTGGGACATCGTGGGACAACGTGGGACAACGTGGGACAACGTGGGACACCGTTGGACACCGTGGGACACCGTTGGACAACGTGGGACAACGTGGGACAACGTGGGACAACGTGGGACAACGTGGGACAACGTGGGACACCGTTGGACACCGTGGGACACCGTTGGACACCGTTGGACATCGTTGGACAACGTGGGACAACGTGGGACAACGTGGGACACCGTTGGACATCGTTGGACAACGTGGGACAACGTGGGACAGCGTGGGACAACGTGGGACAACGTAGGACAACGTGGGACAACGTGGGACACCGTTGGACATCGTTGGACAACGTGGGACATCGTGGGACAACGTGGGACAACGTGGGACAACGTGGGACAACGTGGGACACCGTTGGACACCGTGGGACACCGTTGGACACCGTTGGACACCGTGGGACACCGTTGGACACAGCTGGACATCGTTGGACACCGTGGGACAACGTGGGACAACGTGGGACAACGTGGGACAACGTGGGACAACGTGGGACACCGTTGGACATCGTTGGACACCGTGGGACAACGTGGGACAACGTGGGACAACGTGGGACACCGTTGGACACCGTTGGACATCGTTGGACATCGTTGGACATCGTGGGACACCGTTGGACATCGTTGGACATCGTTGGACACCGTTGGACATCGTTGGACATCGTTGGACATCGTTGGACACCGTTGGACACCGTTGGACACCGTGGGACACCGTTGGACATCGGTGGACATCGTGGGACACCGTTGGACACCGTTGGACATCGTTGGACACCGTTGGACACCGTGGGACAACGTGGGACAACGTGGGACAACGTGGGACAACGTGGGACAACGTAGGACAACGTGGGACAACGTGGGACACCGTGGGACACCGTTGGACACCGTGGGACACCGTTGGACACCGTGGGACAACGTGGGACAACGTGGGACAACGTGGGACACCGTTGGACACCGTGGGACACCGTTGGACACCGTTGGACATCGTTGGACACCGTGGGACAACGTGGGACAACGTGGGACAACGTGGGAAACCATGGAACAACGTGGGACAACGTGGGACAACGTGGGACAACGTGGGACAACGTGGGACACCGTTGGACATCGTTGGACACCGTGGGACAACGTGGGACAACGTGGGACACCGTTGGACACCGTTGGACATCGTTGGACATCGTTGGACACCGTTGGACACCGTTGGACACCGTTGGACACCGTTGGACATCGGTGGACATCGTGGGACACCGTTGGACACCGTTGGACATCGTTGGACACCGTTGGACACCGTGGGACAACGTGGGACAACGTGGGACAACGTGGGACAACGTGGGACAACGTGGGACAACGTGGGACAACGTTGGACAACGTGGGACAACGTGGGACAACGTGGGACAACGTGGGACACCGTTGGACACCGTGGGACAACGTGGGACAACGTGGGACAACGTGGGACAACGTGGGACACCGCTGGACAACGTGGGACACCGTTGGACATCGTTGGACACCGTGGGACAACGTGGGACAACGTGGGACAACGTGGGACAACGTGGGTCAACGTGGGACAACGTGGGACAACGTGGGACAACGTGGGACAACGTGGGACAACGTGGGACAACGTGGGACAACGTGGGACATCGTGGGACAACGTGGGACAACGTGGGACAACGTGGGACACCGTGGGACAACGTGGGACAACGTGGGACACCGTTGGACACCGTTGGACATCGTTGGACACCGTTGGACACCGTGGGACAACGTGGGACACCGTGGGACAACGTGGGACAACGTGGGACAACGTGGGACACCGTTGGACACCGTTGGACATCGTTGGACATCGTTGGACATCGTGGGACACCGTTGGACATCGTTGGACATCGTTGGACACCGTTGGACATCGTTGGACATCGTTGGACATCGTTGGACACCGTTGGACACCGTTGGACACCGTGGGACACCGTGGGACACCGTGGGACACCGTTGGACACCGTTGGACACCGTTGGACATCGTTGGACATCGTTGGACATCGTGGGACACCGTTGGACATCGTTGGACACCGTTGGACATCGTTGGACACCGTGGGACAACGTGGGACAACGTGGGACAACGTGGGACACCGTTGGACATCGTTGGACACCGTTGGACATCGTTGGACACCGTGGGACACCGTTGGACACCGTTGGACACCGTTGGACATCGTTGGACATCGTGGGACACCGTTGGACACCGTTGGACATCGTTGGACACCGTTGGACACCGTGGGACAACGTGGGACAACGTAGGACAACGTGGGACAACGTGGGACAACGTGGGACAACGTGGGACAACGTGGGACAACGTGGGACAACGTGGGACACCGTTGGACACCGTGGGACAACGTGGGACAACGTGGGACAACGTGGGACAACGTGGGACACCGTTGGACAACGTGGGACACCGTTGGACATCGTTGGACACCGTGGGACAACGTGGGACAACGTGGGACAACGTGGGACAGCGTGGGACAACGTGGCACAACGTAGGACAACGTGGGACAACGTGGGACACCGTTGGACATCGTTGGACAACGTGGGACATCGTGGGACAACGTGGGACAACGTGGGCCAACGTGGGACAACGTGGGACACCGTTGGACACCGTGGGACACCGTGGGACACCGTTGGACACCGTTGGACACCGTTGGACATCGTTGGACATCGTTGGACATCGTGGGACACCGTTGGACATCGTTGGACACCGTTGGACATCGTTGGACACCGTGGGACAACGTGGGACAACGTGGGACAACGTGGGACACCGTTGGACATCGTTGGACACCGTTGGACATCGTTGGACACCGTGGGACACCGTTGGACACCGTTGGACACCGTTGGACATCGGTGGACATCGTGGGACACCGTTGGACACCGTTGGACATCGTTGGACACCGTTGGACACCGTGGGACAACGTGGGACAACGTAGGACAACGTGGGACAACGTGGGACAACGTGGGACAACGTGGGACAACGTGGGACAACGTGGGACAACGTGGGACACCGTTGGACACCGTGGGACAACGTGGGACAACGTGGGACAACGTGGGACAACGTGGGACACCGCTGGACAACGTGGGACACCGTTGGACATCGTTGGACACCGTGGGACAACGTGGGACAACGTGGGACAACGTGGGACAGCGTGGGACAACGTGGGACAACGTAGGACAACGTGGGACAACGTGGGACACCGTTGGACATCGTTGGACAACGTGGGACATCGTGGGACAACGTGGGACAACGTGGGACAACGTGGGACAACGTGGGACACCGTTGGACACCGTGGGACACCGTGGGACACCGTTGGACACCGTTGGACACCGTTGGACATCGGTGGACATCGTGGGACACCGTTGGACACCGTTGGACATCGTTGGACACCGTTGGACACCGTGGGACAACGTGGGACAACGTGGGACAACGTGGGACAACGTGGGACACCGTTGGACACCGTGGGACACCGTTGGACACCGTTGGACATCGTTGGACACCGTGGGACAACGTGGGACAACGTGGGACAACGTGGGAAACCATGGAACAACGTGGGACAACGTGGGACAACGTGGGACAACGTGGGACAACGTGGGACACCGTTGGACATCGTTGGACACCGTGGGAGAACGTGGGACAACGTGGGACACCGTTGGACACCGTTGGACATCGTTGGACATCGTTGGACACCGTTGGACACCGTTGGACACCGTTGGACACAGTGGGACACCGTTGGACACCGTTGGACATCGTTGGACATCGTTGGACACCGTTGGACACCGTTGGACACCGTTGGACACCGTGGGACAACGTGGGACAACGTGGGACAACGTGGGACAACGTGGGACAACGTGGGACAACGTGGGACAACGTGGGACAACGTGGGACAACGTGGGACAACGTGGGTCAACGTGGGACAACGTGGGACAACGTGGGACAACGTGGGACACCGTTGGACACCGTGGGACACCGTTGGACACCGTTGGACACCGTGGGACACCGTTGGACACAGCTGGACATCGTTGGACACCGTTGGACACCGTGGGACAACGTGGGACAACGTGGGACAACGTGGGTCAACGTGGGACAACGTGGGACAACGTGGGACAACGTGGGACAACGTGGGACAACGTGGGACAACGTGGGACACCGTTGGACATCGTTGGACAACGTGGGACAACGTGGGACAGCGTGGGACAACGTGGGACAACGTAGGACAACGTGGGACAACGTGGGACACCGTTGGACATCGTTGGACAACGTGGGACATCGTGGGACAACGTGGGACAACGTGGGACAACGTGGGACAACGTGGGACAACGTGGGACACCGTTGGACATCGTTGGACACCGTGGGACAACGTGGGACAACGTGGGACAACGTGGGACACCGTTGGACACCGTTGGACATCGTTGGACACCGTTGGACACCGTTGGACATCGGTGGACATCGTGGGACACCGTTGGACACCGTTGGACATCGTTGGACACCGTTGGACACCGTGGGACAACGTGGGACAACGTGGGACAACGTGGGACAACGTAGGACAACGTGGGACAACATGGGACAACGTGGGACACCGTTGGACACCGTTGGACACCGTTGGACATCGTTGGACACCGTGGGACAACGTGGGACAACGTGGGACAACGTGGGAAACCATGGAACAACGTGGGACAACGTGGGACAACGTGGGACAACGTGGGACAACGTGGGACACCGTTGGACATCGTTGGACACCGTGGGGCAACGTGGGACAACGTGGGACACCGTTGGACACCGTGGGACACCGTGGGACACCGTTGGACACCGTTGGACACCGTTGGACATCGGTGGACATCGTGGGACACCGTTGGACACCGTTGGATATCGTTGGACACCGTTGGACACCGTGGGACAACGTGGGACAACGTGGGACAACGTGGGACAACGTGGGACACCGTTGGACACCGTGGGACACCGTTGGACACCGTTGGACATCGTTGGACACCGTGGGACAACGTGGGACAACGTGGGACAACGTGGGAAACCATGGAACAACGTGGGACAACGTGGGACAACGTGGGACAACGTGGGACAACGTGGGACACCGTTGGACATCGTTGGACACCGTGGGAGAGCGTGGGACAACGTGGGACACCGTTGGACACCGTTGGACATCGTAGGACATCGTTGGACACCGTTGGACACCGTTGGACACCGTTGGACACCGTGGGACACCGTTGGACACCGTTGGACATCGTTGGACATCGTTGGACACCGTTGGACACCGTTGGACACCGTTGGACACCGTGGGACAACGTGGGACAACGTGGGACAACGTGGGACAACGTGGGACAACGTGGGACAACGTGGGACAACGTGGGACAACGTGGGACAACGTGGGACAACGTGGGTCAACGTGGGACAACGTGGGACAACGTGGGACAACGTGGGACACCGTTGGACACCGTGGGACACCGTTGGACACCGTTGGACACCGTGGGACACCGTTGGACACAGCTGGACATCGTTGGACACCGTTGGACACCGTGGGACAACGTGGGACAACGTGGGACAACGTGGGTCAACGTGGGACAACGTGGGACAACGTGGGACAACGTGGGACAACGTGGGACAACGTGGGACAACGTGGGACACCGTTGGACATCGTTGGACAACGTGGGACAACGTGGGACAGCGTGGGACAACGTGGGACAACGTAGGACAACGTGGGACAACGTGGGACACCGTTGGACATCGTTGGACACCGTGGGAGAACGTGGGACAACGTGGGACACCGTTGGACACCGTTGGACATCGTTGGACATCGTTGGACACCGTTGGACACCGTTGGACACCGTTGGACACCGTGGGACACCGTTGGACACCGTTGGACATCGTTGGACATCGTTGGACACCGTTGGACACCGTTGGACACCGTTGGACACCGTGGGACAACGTGGGACAACGTGGGACAACGTGGGACAACGTGGGACAACGTGGGACAACGTGGGACAACGTGGGACAACGTGGGACAACGTGGGACAACGTGGGTCAACGTGGGACAACGTGGGACAACGTGGGACAACGTGGGACACCGTTGGACACCGTGGGACACCGTTGGACACCGTTGGACACCGTGGGACACCGTTGGACACAGCTGGACATCGTTGGACACCGTTGGACACCGTGGGACAACGTGGGACAACGTGGGACAACGTGGGTCAACGTGGGACAACGTGGGACAACGTGGGACAACGTGGGACAACGTGGGACAACGTGGGACAACGTGGGACACCGTTGGACATCGTTGGACAACGTGGGACAACGTGGGACAGCGTGGGACAACGTGGGACAACGTAGGACAACGTGGGACAACGTGGGACACCGTTGGACATCGTTGGACAACGTGGGACATCGTGGGACAACGTGGGACAACGTGGGACAACGTGGGACAACGTGGGACAACGTGGGACACCGTTGGACATCGTTGGACACCGTGGGACAACGTGGGACAACGTGGGACAACGTGGGACACCGTTGGACACCGTTGGACACCGTTGGACACCGTTGGACACCGTTGGACATCGGTGGACATCGTGGGACACCGTTGGACACCGTTGGACATCGTTGGACACCGTTGGACACCGTGGGACAACGTGGGACAACGTGGGACAACGTGGGACAACGTAGGACAACGTGGGACAACATGGGACAACGTGGGACACCGTTGGACACCGTTGGACACCGTTGGACATCGTTGGACACCGTGGGACAACGTGGGACAACGTGGGACAACGTGGGAAACCGTGGAACAACGTGGGACAACGTGGGACAACGTGGGACAACGTGGGACAACGTGGGACACCGTTGGACACCGTGGGGCAACGTGGGACAACGTGGGACACCGTTGGACACCGTGGGACACCGTGGGACACCGTTGGACACCGTTGGACACCGTTGGACATCGGTGGACATCGTGGGACACCGTTGGACACCGTTGGATATCGTTGGACACCGTTGGACACCGTGGGACAACGTGGGACAACGTGGGACAACGTGGGACAACGTGGGACACCGTTGGACACCGTGGGACACCGTTGGACACCGTTGGACATCGTTGGACACCGTGGGACAACGTGGGACAACGTGGGACAACGTGGGAAACCATGGAACAACGTGGGACAACGTGGGACAACGTGGGACAACGTGGGACAACGTGGGACACCGTTGGACATCGTTGGACACCGTGGGAGAACGTGGGACAACGTGGGACACCGTTGGACACCGTTGGACAACGTTGGACATCGTTGGACACCGTTGGACACCGTTGGACACCGTTGGACACCGTGGGACACCGTTGGACACCGTTGGACATCGTTGGACATCGTTGGACACCGTTGGACACCGTTGGACACCGTTGGACACCGTGGGACAACGTGGGACAACGTGGGACAACGTGGGACAACGTGGGACAACGTGGGACAACGTGGGACAACGTGGGACAACGTGGGACAACGTGGGACAACGTGGGTCAACGTGGGACAACGTGGGACAACGTGGGACAACGTGGGACACCGTTGGACACCGTGGGACACCGTTGGACACCGTTGGACACCGTGGGACACCGTTGGACACAGCTGGACATCGTTGGACACCGTTGGACACCGTGGGACAACGTGGGACAACGTGGGACAACGTGGGTCAACGTGGGACAACGTGGGACAACGTGGGACAACGTGGGACAACGTGGGACAACGTGGGACAACGTGGGACACCGTTGGACATCGTTGGACAACGTGGGACAACGTGGGACAGCGTGGGACAACGTGGGACAACGTAGGACAACGTGGGACAACGTGGGACACCGTTGGACATCGTTGGACAACGTGGGACATCGTGGGACAACGTGGGACAACGTGGGACAACGTGGGACAACGTGGGACAACGTGGGACACCGTTGGACATCGTTGGACACCGTGGGACAACGTGGGACAACGTGGGACAACGTGGGACACCGTTGGACACCGTTGGACATCGTTGGACACCGTTGGACACCGTTGGACATCGGTGGACATCGTGGGACACCGTTGGACACCGTTGGACATCGTTGGACACCGTTGGACACCGTGGGACAACGTGGGACAACGTGGGACAACGTGGGACAACGTAGGACAACGTGGGACAACATGGGACAACGTGGGACACCGTTGGACACCGTTGGACACCGTTGGACATCGTTGGACACCGTGGGACAACGTGGGACAACGTGGGACAACGTGGGAAACCATGGAACAACGTGGGACAACGTGGGACAACGTGGGACAACGTGGGACAACGTGGGACACCGTTCGACATCGTTGGACACCGTGGGGCAACGTGGGACAACGTGGGACACCGTTGGACACCGTTGGACATCGTTGGACATCGTTGGACACCGTTGGACACCGTTGGACACCGTTGGACACCGTGGGACAACGTGGGACAGCGTGGGACAACGTGGGACAACGTGGGACAACGTGGGACAACGTGGGACAACGTGGGACAACGTGGGACAACGTGGGACAACGTGGGACAACGTGGGACAACGTGGGACAACGTGGGACAACGTGGGACACCGTTGGACACCGTTGGACATCGTTGGACATCGTTGGACATCGTGGAACACCGTTGGACATCGTTGGACACCGTTGGACATCGTTGGACACCGTGGGACAACGTGGGACAACGTGGGACAACGTGGGACACCGTTGGACATCGTTGGACACCGTTGGACATCGTTGGACACCGTGGGACACCGTTGGACATCGATGGACATCGTGGGACACCGTTGGACACCGTTGGACATCGTTGGACACCGTTGGACACCGTGGGACAACGTGGGACAACGCGGGACAACGTGGGACAACGTGGGACAACGTGGGACAACGTGGGACAACGTGGGACACCGTTGGACACCGTGGGACACCGTTGGACAACGTGGGACAACGTGGGACGACGTGGGACAACGTGGGACAACGTGGGACAACGTGGGACAACGTGGGACACCGTTGGACACCGTGGGACACCGTTGGACACCGTTGGACATCGTTGGACACCGTGGGACAACGTGGGACAACGTGGGACAACGTGGGAAACCATGGGACAACGTGGGACAACGTGGCACAACGTGGGACAACGTGGGAAACAATGGAACAACGTGGGACAACGTGGGACAACGTGGGACAAAAGGGGGACAACGTGGGACAACGTGGGACAACGTGGGACAACGTGGGACAACGTGGGACACCGTTGGACACCGTGGGACACCGTTGGACACCGTTGGACATCGTTGGACACCGTGGGACAACGTGGGACAACGTGGGACAACGTGGGACAACGTGGGACAACGTAGGACAACGTGGGACAACGTGGGACACCGTTGGACATCGTTGGACACCGTGGGACAACGTGGGACAACGTGGGACAACGTGGGAAACCATGGAACACCGTGGGACAACGTGGGACAACGTGGGACAACGTGGGACAACGTGGGACACCGTTGGACATCGTTGGACACCGTGGGACAACGTGGGACAACGTGGGACACCGTTGGACACCGTTGGACATCGTTGGACATCGTTGGACACCGTTGGACACCGTTGGACACCGTTGGACACCGTGGGACAACGTGGGACAACGTGGGACAACGTGGGACAACGTGGGACAACGTGGGACAACGTGGGACAACGTGGGACAACGTGGGACAACGTGGGACAACGTGGGACAACGTGGGACATCGTGGGACAACGTGGGACAACGTGGGACAACGTGGGACACCGTTGGACACCGTGGGACACCGTTGGACAACGTGGGACAACGTGGGACAACGTGGGACAACGTGGGACAACGTGGGACAACGTGGGACACCGTTGGACACCGTGGGACACCGTTGGACACCGTTGGACATCGTTGGACAACGTGGGACAACGTGGGACAACGTGGGACACCGTTGGACATCGTTGGACACCGTTGGACACCGTTGGACACCGTTGGACACCGTTGGACATCGATGGACATCGTGGGACACCGTTGGACACCGTTGGACATCGTTGGACACCGTTGGACACCGTGGGACAACGTGGGACAACGTGGGACAACGTGGGACAACGTGGGACAACGTGGGACAACGTGGGACAACGTGGGACACCGTTGGACACCGTGGGACACCGTTGGACAACGTGGGACAACGTGGGACAACGTGGGACAACGTGGGACAACGTGGGACAACGTGGGACACCGTTGGACACCGTGGGACACCGTTGGACACCGTTGGACATCGTTGGACACCGTGGGACAACGTGGGACAACGTGGGACAACGTGGGAAACCATGGAACAACGTGGGACAACGTGGCACAACGTGGGACAACGTGGGAAACCATGGAACAACGTGGGACAACGTGGGACAACGTGGGACAACGTGGGACACCGTTGGACATCGTTGGACACCGTGGGACAACGTGGGACAACGTGGGACACCGTTGGACACCGTTGGACATCGTTGGACACCGTGGGACAACGTGGGACAACGTGGGACAACGTGGGACAACGTGGGACACCGTTGGACACCGTTGGACATCGTTGGACACCGTTGGACACCGTGGGACAACGTGGGACAACGTGGGACGACGTGGGACAACGTGGGACAACGTGGGACAACGTAGGACAACGTGGGACAACGTGGGACACCGTTGGACATCGTTGGACAACGTGGGACAACGTGGGACAACGTTGGACACCGTGGGACACCGTTGGACACCGTTGGACATCGTTGGACACCGTGGGACAACGTGGGACAACGTGGGACAACGTGGGACAACGTGGGACAACGTGGGACAACGTGGGACAACGTGGGACAACGTGGGACAACGTGGGACAACGTGGGACAACGTGGGACAACGTGGGACAACGTGGGACAACGTGGGACAACGTGGGACACCGTTGGACTTCGTTGGACACCGTGGGACAACGTGGGACAACGTGGGACAACGTGGGAAACCATGGAACAACGTGGGACAACGTGGGACAACGTGGGACAACGTGGGACAACGTGGGACACCGTTGGACATCGTTGGACACCGTGGGACAACGTGGGACAACGTGGGACACCGTTGGACACCGTTGGACATCGTTGGACATCGTTGGACACCGTTGGACACCGTTGGACACCGTTGGACACCGTGGGACAACGTGGGACAACGTGGGACAACGTGGGACAACGTGGGACAACGTGGGACAACGTGGGACAACGTGGGACAACGTGGGACAACGTGGGACAACGTGGGACAACGTGGGACAACGTGGGACATCGTGGGACAACGTGGGACAACGTGGGACAACGTGGGACACCGTTGGACACCGTGGGACACCGTGGGACAACGTGGGACAACGTGGGACACCGTGGGACAACGTGGGACAACGTGGGACAACGTGGGACACCGTTGGACACCGTGGGACACCGTTGGACACCGTTGGACATCGTTGGACAACGTGGGACAACGTGGGACAACGTGGGACACCGTTGGACATCGTTGGACAACGTGGGACAACGTGGGACAGCGTGGGACAACGTGGGACAACGTAGGACAACGTGGGACAACGTGGGACACCGTTGGACATCGTTGGACAACGTGGGACATCGTGGGACAACGTGGGACAACGTGGGACAACGTGGGACAACGTGGGACACCGTTGGACACCGTGGGACACCGTTGGACACCGTTGGACACCGTGGGACACCGTTGGACACAGCTGGACATCGTTGGACACCGTGGGACAACGTGGGACAACGTGGGACAACGTGGGACAACGTGGGACAACGTGGGACACCGTTGGACATCGTTGGACACCGTGGGACAACGTGGGACAACGTGGGACAACGTGGGACACCGTTGGACACCGTTGGACATCGTTGGACATCGTTGGACATCGTGGGACACCGTTGGACATCGTTGGACATCGTTGGACACCGTTGGACATCGTTGGACATCGTTGGACATCGTTGGACACCGTTGGACACCGTTGGACACCGTGGGACACCGTTGGACATCGGTGGACATCGTGGGACACCGTTGGACACCGTTGGACATCGTTGGACACCGTTGGACACCGTGGGACAACGTGGGACAACGTGGGACAACGTGGGACAACGTAGGACAACGTGGGACAACGTGGGACAACGTGGGACACCGTTGGACACCGTGGGACACCGTTGGACAACGTGGGACAACGTGGGACAACGTGGGACAACGTGGGACACCGTTGGACACCGTGGGACACCGTTGGACACCGTTGGACATCGTTGGACAACGTGGGACAACGTGGGACAACGTGGGACACCGTTGGACATCGTTGGACACCGTTGGACACCGTTGGACACCGTTGGACACCGTTGGACATCGATGGACATCGTGGGACACCGTTGGACACCGTTGGACATCGTTGGACACCGTTGGACACCGTGGGACAACGTGGGACAACGTGGGACAACGTGGGACAACGTGGGACAACGTGGGACAACGTGGGACAACGTGGGACACCGTTGGACACCGTGGGACACCGTTGGACAACGTGGGACAACGTGGGACAACGTGGGACAACGTGGGACAACGTGGGACAACGTGGGACACCGTTGGACACCGTGGGACACCGTTGGACACCGTTGGACATCGTTGGACACCGTGGGACAACGTGGGACAACGTGGGACAACGTGGGAAACCATGGAACAACGTGGGACAACGTGGCACAACGTGGGACAACGTGGGAAACCATGGAACAACGTGGGACAACGTGGGACAACGTGGGACAACGTGGGACACCGTTGGACATCGTTGGACACCGTGGGACAACGTGGGACAACGTGGGACACCGTTGGACACCGTTGGACATCGTTGGACACCGTGGGACAACGTGGGACAACGTGGGACAACGTGGGACAACGTGGGACACCGTTGGACACCGTTGGACATCGTTGGACACCGTTGGACACCGTGGGACAACGTGGGACAACGTGGGACAACGTGGGACAACGTGGGACAACGTGGGACAACGTGGGACAACGTGGGACAACGTGGGACACCGTTGGACATCGTTGGACAACGTGGGACAACGTGGGACAACGTTGGACACCGTGGGACACCGTTGGACACCGTTGGACATCGTTGGACACCGTGGGACAACGTGGGACAACGTGGGACAACGTGGGACAACGTGGGACAACGTGGGACAACGTGGGACAACGTGGGACAACGTGGGACAACGTGGGACAACGTGGGACAACGTGGGACAACGTGGGACAACGTGGGACAACGTGGGACAACGTGGGACACCGTTGGACTTCGTTGGACACCGTGGGACAACGTGGGACAACGTGGGACAACGTGGGAAACCATGGAACAACGTGGGACAACGTGGGACAACGTGGGACAACGTGGGACAACGTGGGACACCGTTGGACATCGTTGGACACCGTGGGACAACGTGGGACAACGTGGGACACCGTTGGACACCGTTGGACATCGTTGGACATCGTTGGACACCGTTGGACACCGTTGGACACCGTTGGACACCGTGGGACAACGTGGGACAACGTGGGACAACGTGGGACAACGTGGGACAACGTGGGACAACGTGGGACAACGTGGGACAACGTGGGACAACGTGGGACAACGTGGGACAACGTGGGACAACGTGGGACATCGTGGGACAACGTGGGACAACGTGGGACAACGTGGGACACCGTTGGACACCGTGGGACACCGTTGGACAACGTGGGACAACGTGGGACAACGTGGGACAACGTGGGACAACGTGGGACAACGTGGGACACCGTTGGACACCGTGGGACACCGTTGGACACCGTTGGACATCGTTGGACAACGTGGGACAACGTGGGACAACGTGGGACACCGTTGGACATCGTTGGACAACGTGGGACAACGTGGGACAGCGTGGGACAACGTGGGACAACGTAGGACAACGTGGGACAACGTGGGACACCGTTGGACATCGTTGGACAACGTGGGACATCGTGGGACAACGTGGGACAACGTGGGACAACGTGGGACAACGTGGGACACCGTTGGACACCGTGGGACACCGTTGGACACCGTTGGACACCGTGGGACACCGTTGGACACAGCTGGACATCGTTGGACACCGTGGGACAACGTGGGACAACGTGGGACAACGTGGGACAACGTGGGACAACGTGGGACACCGTTGGACATCGTTGGACACCGTGGGACAACGTGGGACAACGTGGGACAACGTGGGACACCGTTGGACACCGTTGGACATCGTTGGACATCGTTGGACATCGTGGGACACCGTTGGACATCGTTGGACATCGTTGGACACCGTTGGACATCGTTGGACATCGTTGAACATCGTTGGACACCGTTGGACACCGTGGGACACCGTTGGACAACGTGGGACAACGTGGGACAACGTGGGACAACGTGGGACACCGTTGGACACCGTGGGACACCGTTGGACACCGTTGGACATCGTTGGACACCGTGGGACAACGTGGGACAACGTGGGACAACGTGGGAAACCATGGAACAACGTGGGACAACGTGGGACAACGTGGGACAACGTGGGACAACGTGGGACACCGTTGGACATCGTTGGACACCGTGGGACAACGTGGGACAACGTGGGACACCGTTGGACACCGTTGGACATCGTTGGACATCGTTGGACACCGTTGGACACCGTTGGACACCGTTGGACACCGTTGGACATCGGTGGACATCGTGGGACACCGTTGGACACCGTTGGACATCGTTGGACACCGTTGGACACCGTGGGACAACGTGGGACAACGTGGGACAACGTGGGACAACGTGGGACAACGTGGGACAACGTGGGACAACGTGGGACAACGTGGGACAACGTGGGACACCGTTGGACACCGTGGGACAACGTGGGACAACGTGGGACAACGTGGGACAACGTGGGACACCGCTGGACAACGTGGGACACCGTTGGACATCGTTGGACACCGTGGGACAACGTGGGACAACGTGGGACAACGTGGGACAACGTGGGTCAACGTGGGACAACGTGGGACAACGTGGGACAACGTGGGACAACGTGGGACAACGTGGGACAACGTGGGACAACGTGGGACATCGTGGGACAACGTGGGACAACGTGGGACAACGTGGGACACCGTGGGACAACGTGGGACAACGTGGGACACCGTTGGACACCGTTGGACATCGTTGGACACCGTTGGACACCGTGGGACAACGTGGGACACCGTGGGACAACGTGGGACAACGTGGGACAACGTGGGACACCGTTGGACACCGTTGGACATCGTTGGACATCGTTGGACATCGTGGGACACCGTTGGACATCGTTGGACATCGTTGGACACCGTTGGACATCGTTGGACATCGTTGGACATCGTTGGACACCGTTGGACACCGTTGGACACCGTGGGACAACGTGGGACAACGTGGGACACCGTTGGACACCGTTGGACACCGTTGGACATCGTTGGACATCGTTGGACATCGTGGGACACCGTTGGACATCGTTGGACACCGTTGGACATCGTTGGACACCGTGGGACACCGTTGGACACCGTTGGACACCGTTGGACATCGGTGGACATCGTGGGACACCGTTGGACACCGTTGGACATCGTTGGACACCGTGGGACAACGTGGGACAACGTGGGACAACGTGGGACACCGTTGGACATCGTTGGACACCGTTGGACATCGTTGGACACCGTGGGACACCGTTGGACACCGTTGGACACCGTTGGACATCGGTGGACATCGTGGGACACCGTTGGACACCGTTGGACATCGTTGGACACCGTTGGACACCGTGGGACAACGTGGGACAACGTAGGACAACGTGGGACAACGTGGGACAACGTGGGACAACGTGGGACAACGTGGGACACCGTTGGACACCGTGGGACAACGTGGGACAACGTGGGACAACGTGGGACAACGTGGGACACCGCTGGACAACGTGGGACACCGTTGGACATCGTTGGACACCGTGGGACAACGTGGGACAACGTGGGACAACGTGGGACAGCGTGGGACAACGTGGGACAACGTAGGACAACGTGGGACAACGTGGGACACCGTTGGACATCGTTGGACAACGTGGGACATCGTGGGACAACGTGGGACAACGTGGGACAACGTGGGACAACGTGGGACACCGTTGGACACCGTGGGACACCGTGGGACACCGTTGGACACCGTTGGACACCGTTGGACATCGGTGGACATCGTGGGACACCGTTGGACACCGTTGGATATCGTTGGACACCGTTGGACACCGTGGGACAACGTGGGACAACGTGGGACAACGTGGGACAACGTGGGACACCGTTGGACACCGTGGGACACCGTTGGACACCGTTGGACATCGTTGGACACCGTGGGACAACGTGGGACAACGTGGGAAACCATGGAACAACGTGGGACAACGTGGGACAACGTGGGACAACGTGGGACAACGTGGGACACCGTTGGACATCGTTGGACACCGTGGGAGAACGTGGGACAACGTGGGACACCGTTGGACACCGTTGGACATCGTTGGACATCGTTGGACACCGTTGGACACCGTTGGACACCGTTGGACACCGTGGGACACCGTTGGTCACCGTTGGACATCGTTGGACATCGTTGGACACCGTTGGACACCGTTGGACACCGTTGGACACCGTGGGACAACGTGGGACAACGTGGGACAACGTGGGACAACGTGGGACAACGTGGGACAACGTGGGACAACGTGGGACAACGTGGGACAACGTGGGACAACGTGGGTCAACGTGGGACAACGTGGGACAACGTGGGACAACGTGGGACACCGTTGGACACCGTGGGACACCGTTGGACACCGTTGGACACCGTGGGACACCGTTGGACACAGCTGGACATCGTTGGACACCGTTGGACACCGTGGGACAACGTGGGACAACGTGGGACAACGTGGGTCAACGTGGGACAACGTGGGACAACGTGGGACAACGTGGGACAACGTGGGACAACGTGGGACAACGTGGGACACCGTTGGACATCGTTGGACAACGTGGGACAACGTGGGACAGCGTGGGACAACGTGGGACAACGTAGGACAACGTGGGACAACGTGGGACACCGTTGGACATCGTTGGACAACGTGGGACATCGTGGGACAACGTGGGACAACGTGGGACAACGTGGGACAACGTGGGACACCGTTGGACACCGTTGGACACCGTGGGACACCGTTGGACACCGTTGGACACCGTGGGACACCGTTGGACACAGCTGGACATCGTTGGACACCGTGGGACAACGTGGGACAACGTGGGACAACGTGGGACAACGTGGGACAACGTGGGACACCGTTGGACATCGTTGGACACCGTGGGACAACGTGGGACAACGTGGGACAACGTGGGACACCGTTGGACACCGTTGGACATCGTTGGACACCGTTGGACACCGTTGGACATCGGTGGACATCGTGGGACACCGTTGGACACCGTTGGACATCGTTGGACACCGTTGGACACCGTGGGACAACGTGGGACAACGTGGGACAACGTGGGACAACGTAGGACAACGTGGGACAACATGGGACAACGTGGGACACCGTTGGACACCGTTGGACACCGTTGGACATCGTTGGACACCGTGGGACAACGTGGGACAACGTGGGACAACGTGGGAAACCATGGAACAACGTGGGACAACGTGGGACAACGTGGGACAACGTGGGACAACGTGGGACACCGTTGGACACCGTTGGACATCGTTGGACATCGTTGGACATCGTGGAACACCGTTGGACATCGTTGGACACCGTTGGACATCGTTGGACACCGTGGGACAACGTGGGACAACGTGGGACAACGTGGGACACCGTTGGACATCGTTGGACACCGTTGGACATCGTTGGACACCGTGGGACACCGTTGGACACCGTTGGACACCGTTGGACATCGGTGGACATCGTGGGACACCGTTGGACACCGTTGGACATCGTTGGACACCGTTGGACACCGTGGGACAACGTGGGACAACGTGGGACAACGTGGGACAACGTGGGACAACGTGGGACAACGTGGGACAACGTGGGACAACGTGGGACAACGTGGGACAACGTGGGACACCGTTGGACATCGTTGGACACCGTTGGACATCGTTGGACACCGTGGGACACCGTTGGACACCGTTGGACACCGTTGGACATCGGTGGACATCGTGGGACACCGTTGGACACCGTTGGACATCGTTGGACACCGTTGGACACCGTGGGACAACGTGGGACAACGTGGGACAACGTGGGACAACGTGGGACAACGTGGGACAACGTGGGACAACGTGGGACAACGTGGGACACCGTTGGACATCGTTGGACACCGTTGGACATCGTTGGACACCGTGGGACACCGTTGGACACCGTTGGACACCGTTGGACATCGGTGGACATCGTGGGACACCGTTGGACACCGTTGGACATCGTTGGACACCGTTGGACACCGTGGGACAACGTGGGACAACGTGGGACAACGTGGGACAACGTGGGACAACGTGGGACAACGTGGGACAACGTGGGAAACCATGGAACAACGTGGGACAACGTGGGACAACGTGGGACAACGTGGGACAACGTGGGACACCGTTCGACATCGTTGGACACCGTGGGGCAACGTGGGACAACGTGGGACACCGTTGGACACCGTTGGACATCGTTGGACATCGTTGGACACCGTTGGACACCGTTGGACACCGTTGGACACCGTGGGACAACGTGGGACAGCGTGGGACAACGTGGGACAACGTGGGACAACGTGGGACAACGTGGGACAACGTGGGACAACGTGGGACAACGTGGGACAACGTGGGACAAAGTGGGACAACGTGGGACAACGTGGGACAATGTGGGACAACGTGGGACAACGTGGGACAACGTGGGACAACGTGGGACACCGTTGGACACCGTTGGACATCGTTGGACATCGTTGGACATCGTGGAACACCGTTGGACATCGTTGGACATCGTGGAACACCGTTGGACATCGTTGGACACCGTTGGACATCGTTGGACACCGTGGGACAACGTGGGACAACGTGGGACAACGTGGGACACCGTTGGACATCGTTGGACACCGTTGGACATCGTTGGACACCGTGGGACACCGTTGGACACCGTTGGACACCGTTGGACATCGGTGGACATCGTGGGACAACGTGGGACAACGTGGGACAACGTGGGACAACGTGGGACAACGTGGGACAACGTGGGACACCGTTGGACATCGTTGGACACCGTTGGACATCGTTGGACACCGTGGGACACCGTTGGACACCGTTGGACACCGTTGGACATCGGTGGACATCGTGGGACACCGTTGGACACCGTTGGACATCGTTGGACACCGTTGGACACCGTGGGACAACGTGGGACAACGTGGGACAACGTGGGACAACGTGGGACAACGTGGGACAACGTGGGACAACGTGGGACAACGTGGGACACCGTGGGAGACCGTGGGACAACGTGGGACAACGTGGGACAACGTGGGACAACGTGGGACACCGCTGGACAACGTGGGACACCGTTGGACATCGTTGGACACCGTGGGACAACGTGGGACAACGTGGGACAACGTGGGACAACGTGGGACAACGTGGGACAACGTGGGACAACGTGGGACAACGTGGGACAACGTGGGACAACGTGGGACAACGTGGGACAACGTGGGACACCGTGGGACAACGTGGGACAACGTGGGACAACGTGGGACAACGTGGGACAACGTGGGACACCGTTGGACACCGTTGGACATCGTTGGACACCGTTGGACACCGTGGGACAACGTGGGACAACGTGGGACAACGTGGGACAACGTGGGACAACGTGGGACAACGTGGGACAACGTGGGACAACGTGGGACAACGTGGGACATCGTGGGACAACGTGGGACAACGTGGGACAACGTGGGACAACGTGGGACACCGTTGGACAACGTGGGACACCGTTGGACATCGTTGGACACCGTGGGACAACGTGGGACAACGTGGGACAACGTGGGACACCGTTGGACACCGTTGGACATCGTTGGACGTCGTTGGACATCGTGGGACACCGTTGGACATCGTTGGACATCGTTGGACACCGTTGGACATCGTTGGACATCGTTGGACATCGTTGGACAACGTGGGACAACGTGGGACAACGTGGGACAACGTGGGACAACGTGGGACAACGTGGGACAACGTGGGACAACGTGGGACAACGTGGGACACCGTTGGACACCGTGGGACACCGTTGGACACCGTTGGACATCGTTGGACACCGTGGGACAACGTGGGACAACGTGGGACAACGTGGGAAACCATGGAACAACGTGGGACAACGTGGGACAACGTGGGACAACGTGGGAAACCATGGAACAACGTGGGACAACGTGGGACAACGTGGGACAACGTGGGACACCGTTGGACATCGTTGGACACCGTGGGACAACGTGGGACAACGTGGGACACCGTTGGACACCGTTGGACATCGTTGGACACCGTTGGACACCGTGGGACACCGTTGGACACAGCTGGACATCGTTGGACACCGTTGGACACCGTGGGACAACGTGGGACAACGTGGGACAACGTGGGTCAACGTGGGACAACGTGGGACAACGTGGGACAACGTGGGACAACGTGGGACAACGTTGGACAACGTGGGACACCGTTGGACATCGTTGGACAACGTGGGACAACGTGGGACAGCGTGGGACAACGTGGGACAACGTAGGACAACGTGGGACAACGTGGGACACCGTTGGACATCGTTGGACAACGTGGGACATCGTGGGACAACGTGGGACAACGTGGGACAACGTGGGACAACGTGGGACACCGTTGGACACCGTGGGACACCGTTGGACACCGTTGGACACCGTGGGACACCGTTGGACACAGCTGGACATCGTTGGACACCGTGGGACAACGTGGGACAACGTGGGACAACGTGGGACAACGTGGGACAACGTGGGACACCGTTGGACATCGTTGGACACCGTGGGACAACGTGGGACAACGTGGGACAACGTGGGAAACCATGGAACAACGTCGGACAACGTGGGACAACGTGGGACAACGTGGGACAACGTGGGACACCGTTGAACATCGTTGGACACCGTGGGGCAACGTGGGACAACGTGGGACACCGTTGGACACCGTTGGACATCGTTGGACATCGTTGGACACCGTTGGACACCGTTGGACACCGTTGGACACCGTGGGACAACGTGGGACAGCGTGGGACAACGTGGGACAACGTGGGACAACGTGGGACAACGTGGGACAACGTGGGACAACGTGGGACAACGTGGGACAACGTGGGACAAAGTGGGACAACGTGGGACAACGTGGGACAATGTGGGACAACGTGGGACAACGTGGGACAACGTGGGACAACGTGGGACAACGTGGGACAACGTGGGACAACGTGGGAAACCATGGAACAACGTCGGACAACGTGGGACAACGTGGGACAACGTGGGACAACGTGGGACACCGTTGAACATCGTTGGACACCGTGGGGCAACGTGGGACAACGTGGGACACCGTTGGACACCGTTGGACATCGTTGGACATCGTTGGACACCGTTGGACACCGTTGGACACCGTTGGACACCGTGGGACAACGTGGGACAGCGTGGGACAACGTGGGACAACGTGGGACAACGTGGGACAACGTGGGACAACGTGGGACAACGTGGGACAACGTGGGACAACGTGGGACAAAGTGGGACAACGTGGGACAACGTGGGACAATGTGGGACAACGTGGGACAACGTGGGACAACGTGGGACAACGTGGGACAACGTGGGACAACGTGGGACAACGTGGGACACCGTTGGACACCGTTGGACATCGTTGGACATCGTTGGACATCGTGGAACACCGTTGGACATCGTTGGACATCGTGGAACACCGTTGGACATCGTTGGACACCGTTGGACATCGTTGGACACCGTGGGACAACGTGGGACAACGTGGGACAACGTGGGACACCGTTGGACATCGTTGGACACCGTTGGACATCGTTGGACACCGTGGGACACCGTTGGACATCGGTGGACATCGTGGGACACCGTTGGACACCGTTGGACATCGTTGGACACCGTTGGACATCGTTGGACACCGTGGGACAACGTGGGACAACGTGGGACAACGTGGGAAACCATGGAACAACGTGGGACAACGTGGGACAACGTGGGACAACGTGGGACAACGTGGGACACCGTTGGACATCGTTGGACACCGTGGGACAACGTGGGACAACGTGGGACACCGTTGGACAACGTGGGACAACGTGGGACAACGTGGGACAACGTGGGACATCGTGGGACAACGTGGGACAACGTGGGACAACGTGGGACACCGTTGGACACCGTTGGACATCGTTGGACGTCGTTGGACATCGTTGGACATCGTTGGACACCGTTGGACACCGTTGGACACCGTTGGACACCGTTGGACATCGATGGACATCGTGGGACAACGTTGGACACCGTTGGACTTCGTTGGACACCGTTGGACACCGTGGGACAACGTGGGACAACGTGGGACAACGTGGGACAACGTGGGACAACGTGGGACAACGTGGGACAACGTGGGACAACGTGGGACAACGTGGGACACCGTTGGACACCGTGGGACACCGTTGGACACCGTTGGACATCGTTGGACACCGTGGGACAACGTGGGACAACGTGGGACAACGTGGGAAACCATGGAACAACGTGGGACAACGTGGGACAACGTGGGACAACGTGGGACACCGTTGGACATCGTTGGACACCGTGGGACAACGTGGGACAACGTGGGACACCGTTGGACACCGTTGGACATCGTTGGACACCGTTGGACACCGTGGGACATCGTTGGACACCGTTGGACACCGTGGGACAACGTGGGACAACGTGGGACAACGTGGGACAACGTGGGACAACGTGGGACAACGTGGGACAACGTGGGACAACGTGGGACAACGTGGGACAACGTGGGACAACGTGGGACAACGTGGGACAACGTGGGACACCGTTGGACATCGTTGGACAACGTGGGACAACGTGGGACACCGTTGGACACCGCTGGACATCGTTGGACACCGTGGGACAACGTGGGACAACGTGGGACAACGTGGGACAACGTGGGACAACGTGGGACAACGTGGGACAACGTGGGACACCGTTGGACACCGTTGGACATCGTTGGACATAGTTGGACATCGTTGGACACCGTTGGACACCGTTGGACACCGTTGGACATCGTTGGACACCGTTGGACATCGTTGGACACCGTTGGACACCGTGGGACAACGTGGGACAACGTGGGACAACGTGGGACAACGTGGGACAACGTGGGACAACGTAGGACAACGTGGGACAACGTGGGACAACGTGGGACAACGTGGGACACCGTTGGACAACGTGGGACAACGTGGGACAACGTGGGACAACGTGGGACACCGTGGGACAACGTGGGACACCATTGGACATCGTTGGACACCGTGGGACAACGTGGGACAACGTGGGACAACGTGGGACACCGTTGGACACCGTTGGACATCGTTGGACATCGTTGGACATCGTGGGACACCGTTGGACAACGTGGGACAACGTGGGACAACGTGGGACATCGTGGGACAACGTGGGACAACGTGGGACAACGTGGGACACCGTTGGACACCGTTGGACATCGTTGGACACCGTTGGACACCGTGGGACAACGTGGGACAACGTGGGACAACGTGGGACAACGTGGGACACCGTTGGACAACGTGGGACAACGTGGGACAACGTGGGACAACGTGGGACAACGTGGGACACCGTTGGACACCGTTGGACACCGTTGGACACCGTTGGACATCGGTGGACATCGTGGGACAACGTGGGACAACGTGGGACACCGTTGGACACCGTTGGACATCGTTGGACACCGTTGGACACCGTAGGACAACGTGGGACAACGTGGGACAACGTGGGACAACGTGGGACAACGTGGGACAACGTGGGACAACGTGGGACAACGTGGGACAACGTGGGACACCGTTGGACACCGTGGGACAACGTGGGACAACGTGGGACATCGTGGGACAACGTGGGACAACGTGGGACAACGTGGGACAACGTGGGACAACGTGGGACACCGTTGGACATCGTTGGACACCGTTGGACACCGTAGGACAACGTGGGACAACGTGGGACAACGTGGGACAACGTGGGACAACGTGGGACAACGTGGGACAACGTGGGACAACGTGGGACAACGTGGGACAACGTGGGACAACGTGGGACAACGTGGGACAACGTGGGACAACGTGGGACAACGTGGGACAACGTGGGACACCGTTGGACATCGTTGGACAACGTGGGACAACGTGGGACACCGTTGGACACCGCTGGACATCGTTGGACACCGTGGGACAACGTGGGACAACGTGGGACAACGTGGGACAACGTGGGACAACGTGGGACAACGTGGGACAACGTGGGACACCGTTGGACACCGTTGGACATCGTTGGACATAGTTGGACATCGTTGGACACCGTTGGACACCGTTGGACACCGTTGGACATCGTTGGACACCGTTGGACATCGTTGGACACCGTTGGACACCGTGGGACAACGTGGGACAACGTGGGACAACGTGGGACAACGTGGGACAACGTGGGACAACGTAGGACAACGTGGGACAACGTGGGACAACGTGGGACAACGTGGGACACCGTTGGACAACGTGGGACAACGTGGGACAACGTGGGACAACGTGGGACACCGTGGGACAACGTGGGACACCATTGGACATCGTTGGACACCGTGGGACAACGTGGGACAACGTGGGACAACGTGGGACACCGTTGGACACCGTTGGACATCGTTGGACATCGTTGGACATCGTGGGACACCGTTGGACAACGTGGGACAACGTGGGACAACGTGGGACATCGTGGGACAACGTGGGACAACGTGGGACAACGTGGGACACCGTTGGACACCGTTGGACATCGTTGGACACCGTTGGACACCGTGGGACAACGTGGGACAACGTGGGACAACGTGGGACAACGTGGGACACCGTTGGACAACGTGGGACAACGTGGGACAACGTGGGACAACGTGGGACAACGTGGGACACCGTTGGACACCGTTGGACACCGTTGGACACCGTTGGACATCGGTGGACATCGTGGGACAACGTGGGACAACGTGGGACACCGTTGGACACCGTTGGACATCGTTGGACACCGTTGGACACCGTAGGACAACGTGGGACAACGTGGGACAACGTGGGACAACGTGGGACAACGTGGGACAACGTGGGACAACGTGGGACAACGTGGGACAACGTGGGACACCGTTGGACACCGTGGGACAACGTGGGACAACGTGGGACATCGTGGGACAACGTGGGACAACGTGGGACAACGTGGGACAACGTGGGACAACGTGGGACACCGTTGGACATCGTTGGACACCGTTGGACACCGTAGGACAACGTGGGACAACGTGGGACAACGTGGGACAACGTGGGACAACGTGGGACAACGTGGGACAACGTGGGACAACGTGGGACAACGTGGGACATCGTGGGACAACGTGGGACAACGTGGGACAACGTGGGACACCGTTGGACACCGTTGGACATCGTTGGACACCGTTGGACACCGTGGGACACCGTTGGACACCGTGGGACACCGTTGGACAACGTGGGACAACGTGGGACAACGTGGGACAACGTGGGACAACGTGGGACACCGTTGGACACCGTGGGACACCGTTGGACACCGTTGGACATCGTTGGACACCGTGGGACAACGTGGGACAACGTGGGACAACGTGGGAAACCATGGAACAACGTGGGACAACGTGGGACAACGTGGGACAACGTGGGACACCGTTGGACACCGTTGGACACCGTTGGACACCGTTGGACATCGGTGGACATCGTGGGACAACGTGGGACAACGTGGGACACCGTTGGACACCGTTGGACATCGTTGGACACCGTTGGACATCGGTGGACATCGTGGGACAACGTGGGACAACGTGGGACACCGTTGGACACCGTTGGACATCGTTGGACACCGTTGGACACCGTAGGACAACGTGGGACAACGTGGGACAACGTGGGACAACGTGGGACAACGTGGGACAACGTGGGACAACGTGGGACATCGTGGGACAACGTGGGACAACGTGGGACAACGTGGGACAACGTGGGACACCGTTGGACACCGTGGGACACCGTTGGACACCGTTGGACACCGTGGGACACCGTTGGACACCGCTGGACATCGTTGGACACCGTGGGACAACGTGGGACAACGTGGGACAACGTGGGACAACGTGGGACAACGTGGGACAACGTGGGACAACGTGGGACAACGTGGGACAACGTGGGACAACGTGGGACAACGTGGGACACCGTTGGACACCGTGGGACACCGTTGGACAACGTGGGACAACGTGGGACAACGTGGGACAACGTGGGACAACGTGGGACACCGTTGGACACCGTGGGACACCGTTGGACACCGTTGGACATCGTTGGACACCGTGGGACAACGTGGGACAACGTGGGACAACGTGGGAAACCATGGAACAACGTGGGACAACGTGGGACAACGTGGGACAACGTGGGACATCGTGGGACACCGTTGGACATCGTTGGACACCGTGGGACAACGTGGGACAACGTGGGACAACGTGGGACACCGTTGGACACCGTTGGACATCGTTGGACATCGTTGGACACCGTTGGACACCGTTGGACACCGTTGGACACCGTGGGACAACGTGGGACAACGTGGGACATCGTGGGACAACGTGGGACACCGTTGGACACCGTTGGACATCGTTGGACATCGTTGGACACCGTTGGACATCGTTGGACACCGTTGGACACTGTGGGACAACGTGGGACAACGTGGGACAACGTGGGACACCGTTGGACATCGTTGGACACCGTTGGACACCGTTGGACACCGTTGGACACCGTTGGACAACGTGGGACAACGTGGGACAACGTGGGGCAACGTGGGACAACGTTGGACATCGTTGGACATCGCGGGACACCGTTGGACATCGTTGGACACC
This sequence comes from Bombus terrestris, assembly GCF_910591885.1. Lineage (NCBI taxonomy): Eukaryota > Metazoa > Arthropoda > Insecta > Hymenoptera > Apidae > Bombus > Bombus terrestris. The sequence goes on along the minus strand of NW_025963571.1, from coordinate 78,616 downwards.
GTTGGACATCGTTGGACACCGTGGGACAACGTGGGACAACGTGGGACAACGTGGGACACCGTTGGACATCGTTGGACACCGTTGGACACCGTTGGACACCGTTGGACACCGTTGGACACCGTTGGACATCGGTGGACATCGTGGGACACCGTTGGACACCGTTGGACATCGTTGGACACCGTTGGACACCGTGGGACAACGTGGGACAACGTGGGACAACGTGGGACAACGTGGGACAACGTGAGACAACGTGGGACAACGTGGGACACCGTTGGACATCGTGGGACACCGTTGGACAACGTGGGACAACGTGGGACAACGTGGGACAACGTGGGACACCGTGGGACAACGTGGGACACCATTGGACAACGTTGGACACCGTGGGACAACGTGGGACAATGTGGGACAACGTGGGACACCGTTGGACACCGTTGGACATCGTTGGACATCGTTGGACATCGTGGGAGACCGTTGGACAACGTGGGACAACGTGGGACAACGTGGGACATCGTGGGACAACGTGGGACAACGTGGGACAACGTGGGACACCGTTGGACACCGTTGGACATCGTTGGACACCGTTGGACACCGTGGGACAACGTGGGACAACGTGGGACAACGTGGGACAACGTGGGACACCGTTGGACAACGTGGGACAACGTGGGACAACGTGGGACAACGTGGGACAACGTGGGACACCGTTGGACACCGTTGGACACCGTTGGACACCGTTGGACATCGGTGGACATCGTGGGACAACGTGGGACAACGTGGGACACCGTTGGACACCGTTGGACATCGTTGGACACCGTTGGACACCGTAGGACAACGTGGGACAACGTGGGACAACGTGGGACAACGTGGGACAACGTGGGACAACGTGGGACAACGTGGGACAACGTGGGACAACGTGGGACATCGTGGGACAACGTGGGACAACGTGGGACAACGTGGGACAACGTGGGACAACGTGGGACACAGTTGGACACCGTTGGACATCGTTGGACACCGTTGGACACCGTGGGACAACGTGGGACAACGTGGGACAACGTGGGACAACGTGGGACACCGTTGGACAACGTGGGACAACGTGGGACAACGTGGGACAACGTGGGACAACGTGGGACAACGTGGGACACCGTTGGACACCGTTGGACACCGTTGGACACCGTTGGACATCGGTGGACATCGTGGGACAACGTGGGACAACGTGGGACACCGTTGGACACCGTTGGACATCGTTGGACACCGTTGGACACCGTAGGACAACGTGGGACAACGTGGGACAACGTGGGACAACGTGGGACAACGTGGGACAACGTGGGACAACGTGGGACATCGTGGGACAACGTGGGACAACGTGGGACAACGTGGGACAACGTGGGACACCGTTGGACACCGTGGGACACCGTTGGACACCGTTGGACACCGTGGGACACCGTTGGACACCGCTGGACACTTTGGACACCGTGGAACAACGTGGGACAACGTGGGACAACGTGGGACAACGTGGGACAACGTGGGACAACGTGGGACAACGTGGGACAACGTGGGACAACGTGGGACAACGTGGGACAACGTGGGACAACGTGGGACACCGTTGGACACCGTGGGACACCGTTGGACAACGTGGGACAACGTGGGACAACGTTGGACACCGTTGGACATCGTTGGACACCGTGGGACAACGTGGGACAACGTGGGACAACGTGGGACAACGTGGGACAACGTGGGACAACGTGGGACACCGTTGGACACCGTTGGACATCGTTGGACACCGTTGGACACCGTGGGACAACGTGGGACAACGTGGGACACCGCTGGACAACGTGGGACACCGTTGGACATCGTTGGACACCGTTGGACATCGTTGGACATCGTTGGACAACGTGGGACACCGTTGGACATCGTTGGACACCGTGGGACAACGTGGGACAACGTGGGACAACGTGGGACACCGTTGGACACCGTTGGACATCGTTGGACATCGTTGGACATCGTTGGACATCGTGGGACACCGTTGGACACCGTGGGACAACGTGGGACAACGTGGGACAACGTGGGACAGCGTGGGACAACGTGGGACAACGTGGGACAACGTGGGACAACGTGGGACACCTTTGGACATCGTTGGACACCGTGGGACAACGTGGGACAACGTGGGACACCGTTGGACACCGTTGGACACCGTTGGACATCGTTGGACATCGTTGGACATCGTTGGACATCGTGGGACACCGTTGGACATCGTTGGACACCGTTGGACATCGTTGGACATCGTTGGACAACGTGGGACACCGTTGGACATCGTTGGACACCGTGGGACAACGTGGGACAACGTGGGACAACGTGGGACACCGTTGGACACCGTTGGACATCGTTGGACATCGTTGGACATCGTTGGACATCGTGGGACACCGTTGGACATCGTTGGACACCGTTGGACATCGTTGGACACCGTGGGACAACGTGGGACAACGTGGGACAACGTGGGACAACGTGGGACAACGTGGGACATCGTGGGAAACGTGGGACAACGTGGGACAACGTGGGACACCGTTGGACACCGTTGGACATCGTTGGACACCGTTGGACACCGTGGGACAACGTGGGACAACGTGGGACAACGTGGGACAACGTGGGACAACGTAGGACAACGTGGGACAACGTGGGACACCGTTGGACATCGTTGGACAACGTGGGACATCGTGGGACAACGTGGGACAACGTGGGACAACGTGGGACAACGTGGGACACCGTTGGACACCGTTGGACATCGTTGGACACCGTTGGACACCGTGGGACAACGTGGGACAACGTGGGACAACGTGGGACAACGTGGGACAACGTGGGACAGCGTGGGACAACGTGGGACAACGTGGGACAACGTGGGACAACGTGGGACACCTTTGGACATCGTTGGACACCGTGGGACAACGTGGGACAACGTGGGACACCGTTGGACACCGTTGGACATCGTTGGACATCGTGGGACACCGTTGGACACCGTGGGACACCGTTGGACACCGTGGGACACCGTTGGACAACGTGGGACAACGTGGGACGACGTGGGACAACGTGGGACAACGTGGGACACCGCTGGACACCGTGGGACACCGTTGGACACCGTTGGACATCGTTGGACACCGTGGGACAACGTGGGACAACGTGGGACAACGTGGGAAACCATGGAACAACGTGGGACAACGTGGGACAACGTGGGACAACGTGGGACAACGTGGGACACCGTTGGACATCGTTGGACACCGTGGGACAACGTGGGACAACGTGGGACACCGTTGGACACCGTTGGACATCGTTGGACATCGTTGGACACCGTTGGACACCGTTGGACACCGTTGGACACCGTTGGACACCGTTGGACACCGTGGGACAACGTGGGACAACGTGGGACAACGTGGGACAACGTGGGACAACGTGGGACAACGTGGGACAACGTGGGACAACGTGGGACATCGTGGGACAACGTGGGACAACGTGGGACAACGTGGGACAACGTTGGACATCGTTGGACACCGTGGGACAACGTGGGACAACGTGGGACAACGTGGGACACCGTTGGACACCGTTGGACATCGTTGGACATCGTTGGACATCGTGGGACACCGTTGGACATCGTTGGACACCGTTGGACATCGTTGGACACCGTGGGACAACGTGGGACAACGTGGGACAACGTGGGACAACGTGGGACAACGTGGGACAACGTGGGACAACGTGGGACAACGTGGGACAACGTTGGACATCGTTGGACATCGCGGGACACCGTTGGACATCGTTGGACACCGTTGGACATCGTTGGACACCGTGGGACAACGTGGGACAACGTGGGACAACGTGGGACACCGTTGGACATCGTTGGACACCGTTGGACACCGTTGGACACCGTTGGACACCGTTGGACACCGTTGGACATCGGTGGACATCGTGGGACACCGTTGGACACCGTTGGACATCGTTGGACACCGTTGGACACCGCGGGACAACGTGGGACAACGTGGGACAACGTGGGACAACGTGGGACAACGTGGGACAACGTGGGACAACGTGGGACACCGTTGGACACCGTGGGACACCGTTGGACAACGTGGGACAACGTGGGACAACGTGGGACAACGTGGGACAACGTGGGACACCGTTGGACACCGTGGGACACCGTTGGACACCGTTGGACATCGTTGGACACCGTGGGACAACGTGGGACAACGTGGGACAACGTGGGAAAGCATGGAACAACGTGGGACAACGTGGGACAACGTGGGACAACGTGGGACAACGTGGGACACCGTTGGACATCGTTGGACACCGTGGGACAACGTGGGACAACGTGGGACACCGTTGGACATCGTTGGACACCGTGGGACAACGTGGGACAACGTGGGACAACGTGGGACACCGTTGGACACCGTTGGACATCGTTGGACACCGTTGGACACCGTGGGACACCGTTGGACATCGTTGGACACCGTGGGACAACGTGGGACAACGTGGGACAACGTGGGAAACCATGGAACAACGTGGGACAACGTGGGACAACGTGGGACAACGTGGGACAACGTGGGACACCGTTGGACATCGTTGGACACCGTGGGACAACGTGGGACAACGTGGGACACCGTTGGACACCGTTGGACATCGTTGGACATCGTTGGACACCGTTGGACACCGTTGGACACCGTTGGACACCGTTGGACACCGTTGGACACCGTGGGACAACGTGGGACAACGTGGGACAACGTGGGACAACGTGGGACATCGTTGGACACCGTTGGACACCGTTGGACACCGTTGGACACAGTTGGACACCGTTGGACATCGGTGGACATCGTGGGACACCGTTGGACACCGTTGGACATCGTTGGACACCGTTGGACACCGCGGGACAACGTGGGACAACGTGGGACAACGTGGGACAACGTGGGACAACGTGGGACAACGTGGGACAACGTGGGACAACGTGGGACAACGTGGGACAACGTGGGACAACGTGGGACAACGTGGGACATCGTGGGACAACGTGGGACACCGTTGGACACCGCTGGACATCGTTGGACACCGTGGGACAACGTGGGACAACGTGGGACAACGTGGGACAACGTGGGACAACGTGGGACAACGTGGGACAACGTGGGACAACGTGGGACAACGTGGGACAACGTGGGGCAACGTGGGACAACGTGGGACAACGTGGGACACCGTTGGACACCGTGGGACACCGTGGGACAACGTGGGACAACGTGGGACAACGTGGGACAACGTGGGACAACGTGGGACACCGTTGGACACCGTGGGACACCGTTGGACACCGTTGGACATCGTTGGACACCGTGGGACAACGTGGGACAACGTGGGACAACGTGGGAAACCATGGAACAACGTGGGACAACGTGGGACAACGTGGGACAACGTGGGACATCGTGGGACACCGTTGGACATCGTTGGACACCGTGGGACAACGTGGGACAACGTGGGACAACGTGGGACACCGTTGGACACCGTTGGACATCGTTGGACATCGTTGGACATCGTTGGACATCGTGGGACACCGTTGGACATCGTTGGACACCGTTGGACATCGTTGGACACCGTGGGACAACGTGGGACAACGTGGGACAACGTGGGACAACGTGGGACAACGTGGGACAACGTGGGACACCGTTGGACACCGTTGGACATAGTTGGACACCGTTGGACACCGTGGGACAACGTGGGACAACGTGGGACACCGCTGGACAACGTGGGACACCGTTGGACATCGTTGGACACCGTGGGACAACGTGGGACAACGTGGGACAACGTGGGACACCGTTGGACACCGTTGGACATCGTTGGACATCGTTGGACAACGAGGGACAACGTGGGACAACGTGGGACAACGTGGGACAACGTAGGACAACGTGGGACAACGTGGGACACCGTTGGACATCGTTGGACAACGTGGGACATCGTGGGACAACGTGGGACAACGTGGGACAACGTGGGACAACGTGGGACACCGTTGGACACCGTTGGACATCGTTGGACACCGTTGGACACCGTGGGACAACGTGGGACAACGTGGGACAACGTGGGACAACGTGGGACAACGTGGGACAGCGTGGGACAACGTGGGACAACGTGGGACAACGTGGGACAACGTGGGACACCTTTGGACATCGTTGGACACCGTGGGACAACGTGGGACAACGTGGGACACCGTTGGACACCGTTGGACACCGTTGGACATCGTTGGACATCGTTGGACATCGTTGGACATCGTGGGACACCGTTGGACATCGTTGGACACCGTTGGACATCGTTGGACATCGTTGGACAACGTGGGACACCGTTGGACATCGTTGGACACCGTGGGACAACGTGGGACAACGTGGGACAACGTGGGACACCGTTGGACACCGTTGGACATCGTTGGACATCGTTGGACATCGTTGGACATCGTGGGACACCGTTGGACATCGTTGGACACCGTTGGACATCGTTGGACACCGTGGGACAACGTGGGACAACGTGGGACAACGTGGGACAACGTGGGACAACGTGGGACAACGTGGGACAACGTTGGACATCGTTGGACATCGCGGGACACCGTTGGACATCGTTGGACACCGTTGGACATCGTTGGACACCGTGGGACAACGTGGGACAACGTGGGACAACGTGGGACACCGTTGGACATCGTTGGACACCGTTGGACACCGTTGGACACCGTTGGACACCGTTGGACACCGTTGGACATCGGTGGACATCGTGGGACACCGTTGGACACCGTTGGACATCGTTGGACACCGTTGGACACCGCGGGACAACGTGGGACAACGTGGGACAACGTGGGACAACGTGGGACAACGTGGGACAACGTGGGACAACGTGGGACACCGTTGGACACCGTGGGACACCGTTGGACAACGTGGGACAACGTGGGACAACGTGGGACAACGTGGGACAACGTGGGACACCGTTGGACACCGTGGGACACCGTTGGACACAGTTGGACATCGTTGGACATCGTTGGACACCGTGGGACAACGTGGGACAACGTGGGACAACGTGGGAAACCATGGAACAACGTGGGACAACGTGGGACAACGTGGGACAACGTGGGACAACGTGGGACAACGTGGGAAAGCATGGAACAACGTGGGACAACGTGGGACAACGTGGGACAACGTGGGACAACGTGGGACACCGTTGGACATCGTTGGACACCGTGGGACAACGTGGGACAACGTGGGACACCGTTGGACATCGTTGGACACCGTGGGACAACGTGGGACAACGTGGGACAACGTGGGACACCGTTGGACACCGTTGGACATCGTTGGACACCGTTGGACACCGTGGGACACCGTTGGACATCGTTGGACACCGTGGGACAACGTGGGACAACGTGGGACAACGTGGGAAACCATGGAACAACGTGGGACAACGTGGGACAACGTGGGACAACGTGGGACAACGTGGGACACCGTTGGACATCGTTGGACACCGTGGGACAACGTGGGACAACGTGGGACACCGTTGGACACCGTTGGACATCGTTGGACATCGTTGGACACCGTTGGACACCGTTGGACACCGTTGGACACCGTTGGACACCGTTGGACACCGTGGGACAACGTGGGACAACGTGGGACAACGTGGGACAACGTGGGACATCGTTGGACACCGTTGGACACCGTTGGACACCGTTGGACACAGTTGGACACCGTTGGACATCGGTGGACATCGTGGGACACCGTTGGACACCGTTGGACATCGTTGGACACCGTTGGACACCGCGGGACAACGTGGGACAACGTGGGACAACGTGGGACAACGTGGGACAACGTGGGACAACGTGGGACAACGTGGGACAACCTGGGACAACGTGGGACAACGTGGGACAACGTGGGACAACGTGGGACATCGTGGGACAACGTGGGACACCGTTGGACACCGCTGGACATCGTTGGACACCGTGGGACAACGTGGGACAACGTGGGACAACGTGGGACAACGTGGGACAACGTGGGACAACGTGGGACAACGTGGGACAACGTGGGACAACGTGGGACAACGTGGGACAACGTGGGGCAACGTGGGACAACGTGGGACAACGTGGGACACCGTTGGACACCGTGGGACACCGTTGGACAACGTGGGACAACGTGGGACAACGTGGGACAACGTGGGACAACGTGGGACACCGTTGGACACCGTGGGACACCGTTGGACACCGTTGGACATCGTTGGACACCGTGGGACAACGTGGGACAACGTGGGACAACGTGGGAAACCATGGAACAACGTGGGACAACGTGGGACAACGTGGGACAACGTGGGACATCGTGGGACACCGTTGGACATCGTTGGACACCGTGGGACAACGTGGGACAACGTGGGACAACGTGGGACACCGTTGGACACCGTTGGACATCGTTGGACATCGTTGGACATCGTTGGACATCGTGGGACACCGTTGGACATCGTTGGACACCGTTGGACATCGTTGGACACCGTGGGACAACGTGGGACAACGTGGGACAACGTGGGACAACGTGGGACAACGTGGGACAACGTGGGACACCGTTGGACACCGTTGGACATAGTTGGACACCGTTGGACACCGTGGGACAACGTGGGACAACGTGGGACACCGCTGGACAACGTGGGACACCGTTGGACATCGTTGGACACCGTGGGACAACGTGGGACAACGTGGGACAACGTGGGACACCGTTGGACACCGTTGGACATCGTTGGACATCGTTGGACAACGAGGGACAACGTGGGACAACGTGGGACAACGTGGGACAACGTAGGACAACGTGGGACAACGTGGGACACCGTTGGACATCGTTGGACAACGTGGGACATCGTGGGACAACGTGGGACAACGTGGGACAACGTGGGACAACGTGGGACACCGTTGGACACCGTTGGACATCGTTGGACACCGTTGGACACCGTGGGACAACGTGGGACAACGTGGGACAACGTGGGACAACGTGGGACAACGTGGGACAGCGTGGGACAACGTGGGACAACGTGGGACAACGTGGGACAACGTGGGACACCTTTGGACATCGTTGGACACCGTGGGACAACGTGGGACAACGTGGGACACCGTTGGACACCGTTGGACACCGTTGGACATCGTTGGACATCGTTGGACATCGTTGGACATCGTGGGACACCGTTGGACATCGTTGGACACCGTTGGACACCGTTGGACATCGTTGGACAACGTGGGACACCGTTGGACATCGTTGGACACCGTGGGACAACGTGGGACAACGTGGGACAACGTGGGACACCGTTGGACACCGTTGGACATCGTTGGACATCGTTGGACATCGTTGGACATCGTGGGACACCGTTGGACATCGTTGGACACCGTTGGACATCGTTGGACACCGTGGGACAACGTGGGACAACGTGGGACAACGTGGGACAACGTGGGACAACGTGGGACATCGTGGGAAACGTGGGACAACGTGGGACAACGTGGGACACCGTTGGACACCGTTGGACATCGTTGGACACCGTTGGACACCGTGGGACAACGTGGGACAACGTGGGACAACGTGGGACAACGTGGGACAACGTGGGACAACGTGGGACAACGTGGGACACCGTTGGACATCGTTGGACACCGTGGGACATCGTGGGACAACGTGGGACAACGTGGGACAACGTGGGACAACGTGGGACACCGTTGGACACCGTTGGACATCGTTGGACACCGTTGGACACCGTGGGACAACGTGGGACAACGTGGGACAACGTGGGACAACGTGGGACAACGTGGGACAGCGTGGGACAACGTGGGACAACGTGGGACAACGTGGGACAACGTGGGACACCTTTGGACATCGTTGGACACCGTGGGACAACGTGGGACAACGTGGGACACCGTTGGACACCGTTGGACATCGTTGGACATCGTGGGACACCGTTGGACACCGTGGGACACCGTTGGACACCGTGGGACACCGTTGGACAACGTGGGACAACGTGGGACGACGTGGGACAACGTGGGACAACGTGGGACACCGTTGGACACCGTGGGACACCGTTGGACACCGTTGGACATCGTTGGACACCGTGGGACAACGTGGGACAACGTGGGACAACGTGGGAAACCATGGAACAACGTCGGACAACGTGGGACAACGTGGGACAACGTGGGACAACGTGGGACACCGTTGGACATCGTTGGACACCGTGGGACAACGTGGGACAACGTGGGACACCGTTGGACACCGTTGGACATCGTTGGACATCGTTGGACACCGCGGGACAACGTGGGACAACGTGGGACAACGTGGGACATCGGTGGACATCGGTGGACATCGTGGGACACCGTTGGACACCGTTGGACATCGTTGGACACCGTTGGACACCGCGGGACAACGTGGGACAACGTGGGACAACGTGGGACAACGTGGGACAACGTGGGACAACGTGGGACAACGTGGGACACCGTTGGACACCGTGGGACACCGTTGGACAACGTGGGACAACGTGGGACAACGTGGGACAACGTGGGACAACGTGGGACACCGTTGGACACCGTGGGACACCGTTGGACACCGTTGGACATCGTTGGACACCGTGGGACAACGTGGGACAACGTGGGACAACGTGGGAAAGCATGGAACAACGTGGGACAACGTGGGACAACGTGGGACAACGTGGGACAACGTGGGACACCGTTGGACATCGTTGGACACCGTGGGACAACGTGGGACAACGTGGGACACCGTTGGACATCGTTGGACACCGTGGGACAACGTGGGACAACGTGGGACAACGTGGGACACCGTTGGACACCGTTGGACATCGTTGGACACCGTTGGACACCGTGGGACACCGTTGGACATCGTTGGACACCGTGGGACAACGTGGGACAACGTGGGACAACGTGGGAAACCATGGAACAACGTGGGACAACGTGGGACAACGTGGGACAACGTGGGACAACGTGGGACACCGTTGGACATCGTTGGACACCGTGGGACAACGTGGGACAACGTGGGACACCGTTGGACACCGTTGGACATCGTTGGACATCGTTGGACACCGTTGGACACCGTTGGACACCGTTGGACACCGTTGGACACCGTTGGACACCGTGGGACAACGTGGGACAACGTGGGACAACGTGGGACAACGTGGGACAACGTGGGACACCGTTGGACACCGTGGGACACCGTTGGACAACGTGGGACAACGTGGGACAACGTGGGACAACGTGGGACAACGTGGGACAACGTGGGACAACGTGGGACAACGTAGGACAACGTGGGACAACGTGGGACACCGTTGGACATCGTTGGACAACGTGGGACATCGTGGGACACCGTTGGACATCGTTGGACACCGTGGGACAACGTGGGACAACGTGGGACACCGTTGGACATCGTTGGACACCGTGGGACAACGTGGGACAACGTGGGACAACGTGGGAAAGCATGGAACAACGTGGGACAACGTGGGACAACGTGGGACAACGTGGGACAACGTGGGACACCGTTGGACATCGTTGGACACCGTGGGACAACGTGGGACAACGTGGGACACCGTTGGACATCGTTGGACACCGTGGGACAACGTGGGACAACGTGGGACAACGTGGGACACCGTTGGACACCGTTGGACATCGTTGGACACCGTTGGACACCGTGGGACAACGTGGGACAACGTGGGACAACGTGGGACAACGTGGGACAACGTGGGACAACGTGGGACAACGTGAGACAACGTGGGACAACGTGGGACAACGTGGGACACCGTTGGACATCGTTGGACACCGTGGGACAACGTGGGACAACGTGGGACAACGTGGGACATCGTTGGACACCGTTGGACATCGTTGGACATCGTTGGACATCGTGGGACACCGTTGGACATCGTTGGACATCGTTGGACACCGTTGGACATCGTTGGACATCGTTGGACATCGTTGGACACCGTTGGACACCGTTGGACACCGTTGGACACCGTTGGACATCGGTGGACATCGTGGGACACCGTTGGACACCGTTGGACATCGTTGGACACCGTTGGACACCGTGGGACAACGTGGGACAACGTGGGACAACGTGGGACAACGTGGGACAACGTGGGACAACGTGGGACAACGTGGGACAACGTGGGACAACGTGGGACAACGTGGGACAACGTGGGACACCGTTGGACATCGTTGGACAACGTGGGACAACGTGGGACAACGTGGGACAACGTGGGACAACGTAGGACAACGTGGGACAACGTGGGACACCGTTGGACATCGTTGGACAACGTGGGACATCGTGGGACAACGTGGGACAACGTGGGACAACGTGGGACACCGTTGGACACCGTGGGACACCGTTCGACACCGTTGGACAACGTGGGACAACGTGGGACAACGTGGGACACCGTTGGACATCGTTGGACACCGTGGGACAACGTGGGACAACGTGGGACAACGTGGGACACCGTTGGACACCGTTGGACAACGTGGGACAACGTGGGACAACGTAGGACAACGTGGGACAACGTGGGACAACGTGGGACACCGTTGGACACCGTGGGACACCGTGGGACACCGTTGGACAACGTGGGACATCGTGGGACAACGTGGGACAACGTGGGACAACGTGGGACATCGTTGGACACCGTGGGACAACGTGGGACAACGTGGGACAACGTGGGACACCGTTGGACACCGTGGGACACCGTTGGACACCGTTGGACATCGTTGGACACCGTGGGACAACGTGGGACAACGTGGGACAACGTGGGAAACCATGGAACAACGTGGGACAACGTGGGACACCGTGGGACAACGTGGGACAACGTGGGACAACGTGGGACACCGTTGGACACCGTTGGACACCGTTGGACATCGTTGGACATCGTGGGACACCGTTGGACATCGTTGGACATCGTTGGACACCGTTGGACATCGTTGGACATCGTTGGACATCGTTGGACACCGTTGGACACCGTTGGACACCGTTGGACACCGTTGGACATCGGTGGACATCGTGGGACACCGTTGGACACCGCTGGACATCGTTGGACATCGTTGGACATCGTGGGACACCGTTGGACATCGTTGGACACCGTGGGACAACGTGGGACAACGTGGGACAACGTGGGAAACCATGGATCAACGTGGGACAACGTGGGACAACGTGGGACACCGTTGGACATCGTTGGACACCGTGGGACAACGTGGGACAACGTGGGACACCGTTGGACACCGTTGGACATCGTTGGACACCGTTGGACACCGTGGGACAACGTGGGACAACGTGGGACAACGTGGGACAACGTGGGACAACGTGGGACAACGTGGGACTACGTGGGACACCGTTGGACACCGTGGGACACCGTTAGACACCGTTGGACATCGTTGGACATCGTTGGACATCGTTGGACACCGTTGGACACCGTTGGACACCGTTGGACACCGTTGGACATCGGTGGACATCGTGGGACACCGTTGGACACCGTTGGACATCGTTGGACACCGTTGGACACCGTGGGACAACGTGGGACAACGTGGGACAACGTGGGACAACGGGGGACAACGTGGGACAACGTGGGACAACGTGGGACAACGTGGGACAACGTGGGACAACGTGGGACATCGTGGGACACCGTTGGACATCGTTGGACACCGTGGGACAACGTGGGACAACGTGGGACAACGTGGGACAACGTGGGACACCGTTGGACATCGTTGGACACCGTTGGACACCGTGGGACAACGTGGGACAACGTGGGACAACGGGGGACAACGTGGGACAACGTGGGACAACGTGGGACAACGTGGGACAACGTGGGACAACGTGGGACAACGTGGGACAACGTGGGACAACGTGGGACAACGTGGGACAACGTGGGACACCGTTGGACAACGTGGGACACCGTTGGACATCGTTGGACAACGTGGGACAACGTGGGACAACGTGGGACAACGTGGGACACCGTTGGACACCGTGGGACACCGTTGGACAACGTGCGACAACGTGGGACACCGTTGGACACCGTGGGACAACGTGGGACAACGTGGGACAACGTGGGACAACGTGGGACAACGTAGGACAACGTGGGACAACGTGGGACACCGTTGGACATCGTTGGACAACGTGGGACATCGTGGGACAACGTGGGACAACGTGGGACACCGTTGGACACCGTTGGACACCGTGGGACACCGTTGGACACCGTTGGACATCGTTCGACACCGTTGGACACCGTTGGACACCGTGGGACACCGTTGGACAACGTGGGACAACGTGGGACACCGTTGGACACCGTGGGACAACGTGGGACAACGTGGGACAACGTGGGACAACGTGGGACAACGTAGGACAACGTGGGACAACGTGGGACACCGTTGGACATCGTTGGACAACGTGGGACATCGTGGGACAACGTGGGACAACGTGGGACAACGTGGGACAACGTGGGGCACCGTTGGACACCGTGGGACACCGTTGGACACCGCTGGACACCGTGGGACACCGTTGGACACCGTTGGACATCGTTGGACACCGTTGGACACCGTTGGACACCGTTGGACATCGTTGGACATCGTTGGACACCGTTGGACATCGTTGGACATCGTTGGACACCGTGGGACAACGTGGGACAACGTGGGACAACGTGGGACACCGTTGGACATCGTTGGACACCGTTGGACATCGTTGGACACCGTGGGACACCGTTGGACACCGTTGGACACCGTTGGACATCGGTGGACATCGTGGGACACCGTTGGACACCGTTGGACATCGTTGGACACCGTTGGACACCGTGGGACAACGTGGGACAACGTGGGACAACGTGGGACTACGTGGGACAACGTGGGACACCGTTGGACATCGTTGGACACCGTTGGACATCGTTGGACACCGTGGGACACCGTTGGACACCGTTGGACACCGTTGGACATCGGTGGACAACGTGGGACAACGTGGGACAACGTGGGACACCGTTGGACATCGTTGGACACCGTGGGACAACGTGGGACAACGTGGGACACCGTTGGACACCGTTGGACATCGTTGGGCATCGTTGGACACCGTTGGACACCGTTGGACACCGTTGGACACCGTGGGACAACGTGGGACAACGTGGGACAACGTGGGACAACGTGGGACAACGTGGGACAACGTGGGACAACGTGGGACAACGTGGGACAACGCGGGACAACGTGGGACAACGTGGGACAACGTGGGACAACGTGGGACAACGTGGGACATCGTGGGACAACGTGGGACAACGTGGGACAACGTGGGACAACGTGGGACAACGTGGGACAACGTGGGACACCGTTGGACACCGTTGGACACCGTGGGACACCGTTGGACACCGTTGGACATCGTTGGACACCGTTGGACACCGTTGGACACCGTGGGACACCGTTGGACAACGTGGGACAACGTGGGACACCGTTGGACACCGTGGGACAACGTGGGACAACGTGGGACAACGTGGGACAACGTGGGACAACGTAGGACAACGTGGGACAACGTGGGACAACGTGGGACAACGTGGGACAACGTGGGACAACGTGGGACACCGTTGGACAGCGTTGGACAACGTGGGACATCGTGGGACAACGTGGGACAACGTGGGACACCGTTGGACACCGTTGGACACCGTGGGACACCGTTGGACACCGTTGGACATCGTTGGACACCGTTGGACACCGTTGGACACCGTGGGACACCGTTGGACAACGTGGGACAACGTGGGACACCTTTGGACACCGTGGGACAACGTGGGACAACGTGGGACAACGTTGGACACCGTTGGACATCGTTGGACACCGTTGGACACCGTGGGACAACGTGGGACAACGTGGGACAACGTGGGACAACGTGGGACAACGTGGGACAACGTGGGACACCGTTGGACACCGTGGGACACCGTTGGACACCGCTGGACACCGTGGGACACCGTTGGACACCGTTGGACATCGTTGGACACCGTTGGACACCGTTGGACACCGTTGGACATCGTTGGACATCGTTGGACATCGTGGGACACTGTTGGACATCGTTGGACACCGTTGGACATCGTTGGACATCGTTGGACACCGTGGGACAACGTGGGACAACGTGGGACAACGTGGGACACCGTTGGACATCGTTGGACACCGTTGGACATCGTTGGACACCGTGGGACACCGTTGGACACCGTTGGACACCGTTGGACATCGGTGGACATCGTGGGACACCGTTGGACACCGTTGGACATCGTTGGACACCGTTGGACACCGTGGGACAACGTGGGACAACGTGGGACAACGTGGGACTACGTGGGACGACGTGGGACACCGTTGGACATCGTTGGACACCGTTGGACATCGTTGGACACCGTGGGACACCGTTGGACACCGTTGGACACCGTTGGACATCGGTGGACAACGTGGGACAACGTGGGACAACGTGGGACACCGTTGGACATCGTTGGACACCGTGGGACAACGTGGGACAACGTGGGACACCGTTGGACACCGTTGGACATCGTTGGGCATCGTTGGACACCGTTGGACACCGTTGGACACCGTTGGACACCGTTGGACATCGTTGGACATCGTTGGACACCGTGGGACAACGTGGGACAACGTGGGACAACGTGGGACACCGTTGGACATCGTTGGACACCGTTGGACATCGTTGGACACCGTGGGACACCGTTGGACACCGTTGGACACCGTTGGACATCGGTGGACATCGTGGGACACCGTTGGACACCGTTGGACATCGTTGGACACCGTTGGACACCGTGGGACAACGTGGGACAACGTGGGACAACGTGGGACTACGTGGGACACCGTTGGACACCGTTGGACATCGTTGGACATCGTTGGACATCGTGGGACACTGTTGGACATCGTTGGACACCGTTGGACATCGTTGGACATCGTTGGACATCGGTGGACATCGTGGGACACCGTTGGACACCGTGGGACACCGTTGGACACCGCTGGACACCGTGGGACACCGTTGGACACCGTTGGACATCGTTGGACACCGTTGGACACCGTTGGACACCGTTGGACATCGTTGGACATCGTTGGACATCGTGGGACACTGTTGGACATCGTTGGACACCGTGGGACACCGTTGGACACCGTTGGACACCGTTGGACATCGGTGGACACCGTGGGACACCGTTGGACACCGTTGGACATCGTTGGACACCGTTGGACACCGTGGGACAACGTGGGACAACGTGGGACAACGTGGGACTACGTGGGACAACGTGGGACACCGTTGGACATCGTTGGACACCGTTGGACATCGTTGGACACCGTGGGACACCGTTGGACACCGTTGGACACCGTTGGACATCGGTGGACAACGTGGGACAACGTGGGACAACGTGGGACACCGTTGGACATCGTTGGACACCGTGGGACAACGTGGGACAACGTGGGACACCGTTGGACACCGTTGGACATCGTTGGGCATCGTTGGACACCGTTGGACACCGTTGGACACCGTTGGACACCGTGGGACAACGTGGGACAACGTGGGACAACGTGGGACAACGTGGGACAACGTGGGACACCGTTGGACACCGTGGGACAACGTGGGACAACGTGGGACAACGTGGGACAACGTGGGACAACGTAGGACAACGTGGGACAACGTGGGACACCGTTGGACATCGTTGGACAACGTGGGACATCGTGGGACAACGTGGGACAACGTGGGACACCGTTGGACACCGTTGGACACCGTGGGACACCGTTGGACACCGTTGGACATCGTTGGACACCGTTGGACACCGTTGGACACCGTGGGACACCGTTGGACAACGTGGGACAACGTGGGACACCGTTGGACACCGTGGGACAACGTGGGACAACGTGGGACAACGTGGGACAACGTGGGACAACGTAGGACAACGTGGGACAACGTGGGACACCGTTGGACATCGTTGGACAACGTGGGACATCGTGGGACAACGTGGGACAACGTGGGACAACGTGGGACAACGTGGGACACCGTGGGACACCGTGGGACACCGTTGGACACCGCTGGACACCGTGGGACACCGTTGGACACCGTTGGACATCGTTGGACACCGTTGGACACCGTTGGACACCGCTGGACACCGTGGGACAACGTGGGACAACGTGGGACAACGTGGGACAACGTGGGACAACGTGGGACAACGTGGGACAACGTGGGACAACGTGGGACAACGTGGGACAACGTGGGACAACTTGGGACACCGTTGGACAACGTGGGACAACGTGGGACAACGTGGGACAACGTGGGACAACGTGGGACAACGTGGGACACCGTTGGACACCGTGGGACACCGTTGGACACCGTTGGACACCGTGGGACACCGTTGGACACCGTTGGACATCGTTGGACACCGTTGGACACCGTTGGACACCGTTGGACACCGTGGGACAACGTGGGACAACGTGGGACACCGTTGGACACCGTTGGACATCGTTGGACACCGTTGGACACCGTTGGACACCGTGGGACAACGTGGGACAACGTGGGACAACGTGGGACAACGTGGGACAACGTGGGACAACGTGGGACAACGTAGGACAACGTGGGACAACGTGGGACACCGTTGGACATCGTTGGACAACGTGGGACATCGTGGGACAACGTGGGACAACGTGGGACACCGTTGGACACCGTGGGACACCGTTGGACACCGCTGGACACCGTGGGACACCGTTGGACACCGTTGGACATCGTTGGACACCGTTGGACACCGTTGGACACCGCTGGACACCGTGGGACAACGTGGGACAACGTGGGACAACGTGGGACAACGTGGGACAACGTGGGACAACGTGGGACAACGTGGGACAACGTGGGACAACGTGGGACAACGTGGGACAACTTGGGACACCGTTGGACAACGTGGGACAACGTGGGACAACGTGGGACAACGTGGGACACCGTGGGACAACGTGGGACACCGTTGGACACCGTGGGACACCGTTGGACACCGTTGGACACCGTGGGACACCGTTGGACACCGTTGGACATCGTTGGACACCGTTGGACACCGTTGGACACCGTTGGACACCGTGGGACAACGTGGGACAACGTGGGACACCGTTGGACACCGTTGGACATCGTTGGACACCGTTGGACACCGTTGGACACCGTGGGACAACGTGGGACAACGTGGGACAACGTGGGACAACGTGGGACAACGTGGGACAACGTGGGACAACGTGGGACAACGTGGGACAACGTGGGACAACGTGGGACAACGTGGGACAACGTTGGACAACGTGGGACACCGTTGGACAACGTGGGACAACGTGGGACAACGTGGGACAACGTGGGACAACGTGGGACAACGTGGGACACCGTTGGACATCGTTGGACACCGTGGGACAACGTGGGACAACGTGGGACACCGTTGGACATCGTTGGACACCGTTGGACACCGTAGGACAACGTGGGACAACGTGGGACACCGTTGGACATCGTTGGACAACGTGGGACATCGTGGGACAACGTGGGACAACGTGGGACACCGTGGGACAACGTGGGACACCGTTGGACACCGTTGGACATCGTTGGGCATCGTTGGACACCGTTGGACACCGTTGGACACCGTTGGACACCGTGGGACAACGTGGGACAACGTGGGACAACGTGGGACAACGTGGGACAACGTGGGACAACGTGGGACAACGTGGGACAACGTGGGACAACGTGGGACAACGTGGGACAACGTGGGACAACGTGGGACAACGTGGGACAACGTGGGACATCGTGGGACAACGTGGGACAACGTGGGACAACGTGGGACAACGTGGGACAACGTGGGACAACGTGGGACACCGTTGTACACCGTTGGACACCGTGGGACACCGTTGGACACCGTTGGACATCGTTGGACACCGTTGGACACCGTTGGACACCGTGGGACACCGTTGGACAACGTGGGACAACGTGGGACACCGTTGGACACCGTGGGACAACGTGGGACAACGTGGGACAACGTGGGACAACGTGGGACAACGTAGGACAACGTGGGACAACGTGGGACAACGTGGGACAACGTGGGACAACGTGGGACAACGTGGGACACCGTTGGACATCGTTGGACAACGTGGGACATCGTGGGACAACGTGGGACAACGTGGGACACCGTTGGACACCGTTGGACACCGTGGGACACCGTTGGACACCGTTGGACATCGTTGGACACCGTTGGACACCGTTGGACACCGTGGGACACCGTTGGACAACGTGGGACAACGTGGGACACCTTTGGACACCGTGGGACAACGTGGGACAACGTGGGACAACGTTGGACACCGTTGGACATCGTTGGACACCGTTGGACACCGTGGGACAACGTGGGACAACGTGGGACAACGTGGGACAACGTGGGACAACGTGGGACAACGTGGGACACCGTTGGACACCGTGGGACACCGTTGGACACCGCTGGACACCGTGGGACACCGTTGGACACCGTTGGACATCGTTGGACACCGTTGGACACCGTTGGACACCGTTGGACATCGTTGGACATCGTTGGACATCGTGGGACACTGTTGGACATCGTTGGACACCGTTGGACATCGTTGGACATCGTTGGACACCGTGGGACAACGTGGGACAACGTGGGACAACGTGGGACACCGTTGGACATCGTTGGACACCGTTGGACATCGTTGGACACCGTGGGACACCGTTGGACACCGTTGGACACCGTTGGACATCGGTGGACATCGTGGGACACCGTTGGACACCGTTGGACATCGTTGGACACCGTTGGACACCGTGGGACAACGTGGGACAACGTGGGACAACGTGGGACTACGTGGGACAACGTGGGACACCGTTGGACATCGTTGGACACCGTTGGACATCGTTGGACACCGTGGGACACCGTTGGACACCGTTGGACACCGTTGGACATCGGTGGACAACGTGGGACAACGTGGGACAACGTGGGACACCGTTGGACATCGTTGGACACCGTGGGACAACGTGGGACAACGTGGGACACCGTTGGACACCGTTGGACATCGTTGGGCATCGTTGGACACCGTTGGACACCGTTGGACACCGTTGGACACCGTTGGACATCGTTGGACATCGTTGGACACCGTGGGACAACGTGGGACAACGTGGGACAACGTGGGACACCGTTGGACATCGTTGGACACCGTTGGACATCGTTGGACATCGTTGGACATCGTTGGACATCGTGGGACACTGTTGGACATCGTTGGACACCGTTGGACATCGTTGGACATCGTGGGACACCGTTGGACACCGTGGGACACCGTTGGACACCGCTGGACACCGTGGGACACCGTTGGACACCGTTGGACATCGTTGGACACCGTTGGACACCGTTGGACACCGTTGGACATCGTTGGACATCGTTGGACATCGTGGGACACTGTTGGACATCGTTGGACACCGTGGGACACCGTTGGACACCGTTGGACACCGTTGGACATCGGTGGACATCGTGGGACACCGTTGGACACCGTTGGACATCGTTGGACACCGTTGGACACCGTGGGACAACGTGGGACAACGTGGGACAACGTGGGACAACGTGGGACAACGTGGGACACCGTTGGACATCGTTGGACACCGTTGGACATCGTTGGACACCGTGGGACACCGTTGGACACCGTTGGACACCGTTGGACATCGGTGGACAACGTGGGACAACGTGGGACAACGTGGGACACCGTTGGACATCGTTGGACACCGTGGGACAACGTGGGACAACGTGGGACACCGTTGGACACCGTTGGACATCGTTGGGCATCGTTGGACACCGTTGGACACCGTTGGACACCGTTGGACAACGTGGGACAACGTGGGACAACGTGGGACAACGTGGGACAACGTGGGACAACGTGGGACAACGTGGGACAACGTGGGACAACGTGGGACAACGTGGGACAACGTGGGACAACGTGGGACAACGTGGGACACCGTTGGACATCGTTGGACATCGTTGGACACCGTGGGACAACGTGGGACAACGTGGGACAACGTGGGACAACGTGGGACAACGTGGGACATCGTGGGACAACGTGGGACAACGTGGGACAACGTGGGACAACGTGGGACAACGTGGGACAACGTGGGACAACGTGGGACAACGTGGGACAACGTGGGACACCGTTGGACAACGTGGGACACCGTTGGACATCGTTGGACAACGTGGGACAACGTGGGACAACGTGGGACAACGTGGGACACCGTTGGACACCGTGGGACACCGTTGGACAACGTGGGACAACGTGGGACACCGTTGGACACCGCTGGACACCGTGGGACACCGTTGGACACCGTTGGACATCGTTGGACACCGTTGGACACCGTTGGACACCGCTGGACACCGTGGGACAACGTGGGACAACGTGGGACAACGTGGGACAACGTGGGACAACGTGGGACAACGTGGGACAACGTGGGACAACGTGGGACAACGTGGGACAACGTGGGACAACGTGGGACACCGTTGGACAACGTGGGACAACGTGGGACAACGTGGGACAACGTGGGACAACGTGGGACAACGTGGGACACCGTTGGACACCGTGGGACACCGTTGGACACCGTTGGACACCGTGGGACACCGTTGGACACCGTTGGACATCGTTGGACACCGTTGGACACCGTTGGACACCGTTGGACACCGTGGGACAACGTGGGACAACGTGGGACACCGTTGGACACCGTTGGACATCGTTGGACACCGTTGGACACCGTTGGACACCGTGGGACAACGTGGGACAACGTGGGACAACGTGGGACAACGTGGGACAACGTGGGACAACGTGGGACAACGTGGGACAACGTGGGACAACGTGGGACAACGTGGGACAACGTGGGACAACGTGGGACAACGTGGGACAACGTGGGACAACGTTGGACAACGTGGGACACCGTTGGACAACGTGGGACAACGTGGGACAACGTGGGACAACGTGGGACAACGTGGGACAACGTGGGACACCGTTGGACATCGTTGGACACCGTGGGACAACGTGGGACAACGTGGGACACCGTTGGACACCGTTGGACATCGTTGGACACCGTTGGACACCGTGGGACACCGTGGGACACCGTTGGACACCGTTGGACATCGTTGGACACCGTTGGACACCGTGGGACAACGTGGGACAACGTGGGACAACGTGGGACACCGTGGGACAACGTGGGACAACGTGGGACAACGTGGGACAACGTGGGACATCGTGGGACAACGTGGGACACCGTTGGACACCGTGGGACACCGTTGGACATCGTTGGACACCGTGGGACAACGTGGGACAACGTGGGACACCGTTGGACACCGTTGGACATCGTTGGACACCGTTGGACACCGTGGGACACCGTGGGACACCGTTGGACACCGTTGGACATCGTTGGACACCGTTGGACACCGTGGGACAACGTGGGACAACGTGGGACAACGTGGGACAACGTGGGACAACGTGGGACAACGTGGGACAACGTTGGACAACGTGGGACACCGTTGGACAACGTGGGACAACGTGGGACAACGTGGGACAACGTGGGACAACGTGGGACAACGTGGGACACCGTTGGACATCGTTGGACACCGTGGGACAACGTGGGACAACGTGGGACAACGTGGGACAACGTGGGACAACGTGGGACAACGTGGGACAACGTGGGACAACGTGGGACAACGTGGGACACCGTTGAACACCGTGGGACACCGTTGGACAACGTGGGACAACGTGGGACAACGTGGGACACCGTTGGACACCGTTGGACACCGTTGGACACCGTGGGACAACGTGGGACAACGTGGGACAACGTGGGACAACGTGGGACACCGTTGGACATCGTTGGACACCGTGGGACAACGTGGGACAACGTGGGACACCGTTGGACACCGTTGGACATCGTTGGACACCGTTGGACACCGTGGGACACCGTGGGACACCGTTGGACACCGTTGGACATCGTTGGACACCGTTGGACACCGTGGGACAACGTGGGACAACGTGGGACAACGTGGGACAACGTGGGACAACGTGGGACAACGTGGGACAACGTGGGACAACGTGGGACACCGTTGAACACCGTGGGACACCGTGGGACACCGTTGGACAACGTGGGACGACGTGGGACAACGTGGGACAACGTGGGACACCGTTGGACACCGTTGGACACCGTTGGACACCGTGGGACAACGTGGGACAACGTGGGACAACGTGGGACAACGTGGGACACCGTTGGACACCGTGGGACACCGTTGGACACCGTTGGACACCGTTGGACACCGTGGGACAACGTGGGACAACGTGGGACAACGTGGGACACCGTTGGACAACGTGGGACACCGTTGGACATCGTGGGACATCGTTGGACAACGTGGGACAACGTGGGACACCGTTGGACATCGTTGGACACCGTGGGACAACGTGGGACAACGTGGGACAACGTGGGACACCGTTGGACACCGTTGGACACCGTTGGACACCGTTGGACATCGTTGGACACCGTGGGACAACGTGGGACAACGTGGGACAACGTGGGAAACCATGGAACAACGTGGGACAACGTGGGACACCGTTGGACATCGTTGGACAACGTGGGACAACGTGGGACACCGTTGGACATCGTTGGACACCGTGGGACAACGTGGGACAACGTGGGACAACGTGGGACACCGTTGGACACCGTTGGACACCGTTGGACACCGTTGGACATCGTTGGACACCGTGGGACAACGTGGGACAACGTGGGACAACGTGGGAAACCATGGAACAACGTGGGACAACGTGGGACACCGTTGGACATCGTTGGACAACGTGGGACAACGTGGGACAACGTGGGACAACGTGGGACAACGTGGGAAAAGGTGGGACACCGTTGGACACCGTGGGACACCGTTCGACACCGTTGGACACCGTTGGACACCGTGGGACAACGTGGGACAACGTGGGACAACGTGGGACAACGTGGGACAACGTTGGACATCGTTGGACAACGTGGGACAACGTGGGACAACGTGGGACAACGTGGGACAACGTGGGACAACGTGGGACACCGTTGGACACCGTGGGACACCGTTGGACACCGTTGGACACCGTTGGACACCGTGGGACAACGTGGGACAACGTGGGACAACGTGGGACACCGTTGGACAACGTGGGACACCGTTGGACATCGTTGGACATCGTTGGACAACGTGGGACAACGTGGGACATCGTTGGACATCGTTGGACATCGTGGGACACTGTTGGACATCGTTGGACACCGTTGGACATCGTTGGACATCGTTGGACATCGGTGGACATCGTGGGACACCGTTGGACACCGTGGGACACCGTTGGACACCGCTGGACACCGTGGGACACCGTTGGACACTGTTGGACATCGGTGGACATCGTGGGACACCGTTGGACACCGTTGGACATCTTTGGACACCGTTGGACACCGTGGGACAACGTGGGACAACGTGGGACAACGTGGGACTACGTGGGACAACGTGGGACACCGTTGGACATCGTTGGACACCGTTGGACATCGTTGGACACCGTGGGACACCGTTGGACACCGTTGGACACCGTTGGACATCGGTGGACAACGTGGGACAACGTGGGACACCGTTGGACATCGTTGGACACCGTTGGACATCGTTGGACACCGTGGGACACCGTTGGACACCGTTGGACACCGTTGGACATCGGTGGACATCGTGGGACACCGTTGGACACCGTTGGACATCGTTGGACACCGTTGGACACCGTGGGACAACGTGGGACAACGTGGGACAACGTGGGACTACGTGGGACACCGTTGGACACCGTTGGACATCGTTGGACATCGTTGGACATCGTGGGACACTGTTGGACATCGTTGGACACCGTGGGACACCGTTGGACACCGTTGGACACCGTTGGACATCGGTGGACATCGTGGGACACCGTTGGACACCGTTGGACATCGTTGGACACCGTTGGACACCGTGGGACAACGTGGGACAACGTGGGACAACGTGGGACTACGTGGGACAACGTGGGACACCGTTGGACATCGTTGGACACCGTTGGACATCGTTGGACACCGTGGGACACCGTTGGACACCGTTGGACACCGTTGGACATCGGTGGACAACGTGGGACAACGTGGGACAACGTGGGACACCGTTGGACATCGTTGGACACCGTGGGACAACGTGGGACAACGTGGGACACCGTTGGACACCGTTGGACATCGTTGGGCATCGTTGGACACCGTTGGACACCGTTGGACACCGTTGGACACCGTGGGACAACGTGGGACAACGTGGGACAACGTGGGACAACGTGGGACAACGTGGGACAACGTGGGACAACGTGGGACAACGTGGGACAACGTGGGACAACGTGGGACAACGTGGGACAACGTGGGACACCGTTGGACATCGTTGGACATCGTTGGACACCGTGGGACAACGTGGGACAACGTGGGACAACGTGGGACAACGTGGGACAACGTGGGACATCGTGGGACAACGTGGGACAACGTGGGACAACGTGGGACAACGTGGGACAACGTGGGACAACGTGGGACAACGTGGGACAACGTGGGACAACGTGGGACAACGTGGGACAACGTGGGACACCGTTGGACAACGTGGGACACCGTTGGACATCGTTGGACAACGTGGGACAACGTGGGACAACGTGGGACAACGTGGGACACCGTTGGACACCGTGGGACACCGTTGGACAACGTGGGACAACGTGGGACACCGTTGGACACCGTGGGACAACGTGGGACAACGTGGGACAACGTGGGACAACGTGGGACAACGTAGGACAACGTGGGACAACGTGGGACACCGTTGGACATCGTTGGACAACGTGGGACATCGTGGGACAACGTGGGACAACGTGGGACACCGTTGGACACCGTGGGACACCGTTGGACACCGCTGGACACCGTGGGACACCGTTGGACACCGTTGGACATCGTTGGACACCGTTGGACACCGTTGGACACCGCTGGACACCGTGGGACAACGTGGGACAACGTGGGACAACGTGGGACAACGTGGGACAACGTGGGACAACGTGGGACAACGTGGGACAACGTGGGACAACGTGGGACAACGTGGGACAACGTGGGACACCGTTGGACAACGTGGGACAACGTGGGACAACGTGGGACAACGTGGGACAACGTGGGACAACGTGGGACACCGTTGGACACCGTGGGACACCGTTGGACACCGTTGGACACCGTGGGACACCGTTGGACACCGTTGGACATCGTTGGACACCGTTGGACACCGTTGGACACCGTTGGACACCGTGGGACAACGTGGGACAACGTGGGACACCGTTGGACACCGTTGGACATCGTTGGACACCGTTGGACACCGTTGGACACCGTGGGACAACGTGGGACAACGTGGGACACCGTGGGACAACGTGGGACAACGTGGGACAACGTGGGACAACGTGGGACAACGTGGGACAACGTGGGACACCGTTGGACACCGTGGGACACCGTTGGACATCGTTGGACACCGTGGGACAACGTGGGACAACGTGGGACACCGTTGGACACCGTTGGACATCGTTGGACACCGTTGGACACCGTGGGACACCGTGGGACACCGTTGGACACCGTTGGACATCGTTGGACACCGTTGGACACCGTGGGACAACGTGGGACAACGTGGGACAACGTGGGACAACGTGGGACAACGTGGGACAACGTGGGACAACGTTGGACAACGTGGGACACCGTTGGACAACGTGGGACAACGTGGGACAACGTGGGACAACGTGGGACAACGTGGGACAACGTGGGACACCGTTGGACATCGTTGGACACCGTGGGACAACGTGGGACAACGTGGGACAACGTGGGACAACGTGGGACACCGTTGGACATCGTTGGACACCGTGGGACAACGTGGGACAACGTGGGACACCGTTGGACACCGTTGGACATCGTTGGACACCGTTGGACACCGTGGGACACCGTGGGACACCGTTGGACACCGTTGGACATCGTTGGACACCGTTGGACACCGTGGGACAACGTGGGACAACGTGGGACAACGTGGGACAACGTGGGGCACCGTTGGACACCGTGGGACACCGTTGGACACCGTTGGACACCGTTGGACACCGTGGGACAACGTGGGACAACGTGGGACAACGTGGGACACCGTTGGACAACGTGGGACACCGTTGGACATCGTTGGACATCGTTGGACAACGTGGGACAACGTGGGACACCGTTGGACATCGTTGGACACCGTGGGACAACGTGGGACAACGTGGGACAACGTGGGACACCGTTGGACACCGTTGGACACCGTTGGACACCGTTGGACATCGTTGGACACCGTGGGACAACGTGGGACAACGTGGGACAACGTGGGAAACCATGGAACAACGTGGGACAGCGTGGGACACCGTTGGACATCGTTGGACAACGTGGGACAACGTGGGACACCGTTGGACATCGTTGGACACCGTGGGACAACGTGGGACAACGTGGGACAACGTGGGACACCGTTGGACACCGTTGGACACCGTTGGACACCGTTGGACATCGTTGGACACCGTGGGACAACGTGGGACAACGTGGGACAACGTGGGAAACCATGGAACAACGTGGGACAACGTGGGACACCGTTGGACATCGTTGGACAACGTGGGACAACGTGGGACAACGTGGGACAACGTGGGACAACGTGGGACAACGTGGGACAACGTGGGACAACGTGGGACAACGTGGGACAACGTGGGACACCGTTGGACACCGTGGGACACCGTTGGACAACGTGGGACAACGTGGGACACCGTTGGACACCGTGGGACAACGTGGGACAACGTGGGACAACGTGGGACAACGTGGGACAACGTAGGACAACGTGGGACAACGTGGGACACCGTTGGACATCGTTGGACAACGTGGGACATCGTGGGACAACGTGGGACAACGTGGGACACCGTTGGACACCGTGGGACACCGTTGGACACCGCTGGACACCGTGGGACACCGTTGGACACCGTTGGACATCGTTGGACACCGTTGGACACCGTTGGACACCGCTGGACACCGTGGGACAACGTGGGACAACGTGGGACAACGTGGGACAACGTGGGACAACGTGGGACAACGTGGGACAACGTGGGACAACGTGGGACAACGTGGGACAACGTGGGACAACGTGGGACACCGTTGGACAACGTGGGACAACGTGGGACAACGTGGGACAACGTGGGACAACGTGGGACAACGTGGGACAACGTGGGACAACGTGGGACAACGTGGGACAACGTGGGACACCGTTGGACAACGTGGGACAACGTGGGACAACGTGGGACAACGTGGGACAACGTGGGACAACGTGGGACACCGTTGGACACCGTGGGACACCGTTGGACACCGTTGGACACCGTGGGACACCGTTGGACACCGTTGGACATCGTTGGACACCGTTGGACACCGTTGGACACCGTTGGACACCGTGGGACAACGTGGGACAACGTGGGACACCGTTGGACACCGTTGGACATCGTTGGACACCGTTGGACACCGTTGGACACCGTGGGACAACGTGGGACAACGTGGGACACCGTGGGACAACGTGGGACAACGTGGGACAACGTGGGACAACGTGGGACATCGTGGGACAACGTGGGACACCGTGGGACACCGTGGGACACCGTTGGACATCGTTGGACACCGTGGGACAACGTGGGACAACGTGGGACACCGTTGGACACCGTTGGACACCGTTGGACACCGTTGGACACCGTGGGACACCGTGGGACACCGTTGGACACCGTTGGACATCGTTGGACACCGTTGGACACCGTGGGACAACGTGGGACAACGTGGGACAACGTGGGACAACGTGGGACAACGTGGGACAACGTGGGACAACGTTGGACAACGTGGGACACCGTTGGACAACGTGGGACAACGTGGGACAACGTGGGACAACGTGGGACAACGTGGGACAACGTGGGACACCGTTGGACATCGTTGGACACCGTGGGACAACGTGGGACAACGTGGGACAACGTGGGACAACGTGGGACACCGTTGGACATCGTTGGACACCGTGGGACAACGTGGGACAACGTGGGACACCGTTGGACACCGTTGGACATCGTTGGACACCGTTGGACACCGTGGGACACCGTGGGACACCGTTGGACACCGTTGGACATCGTTGGACACCGTTGGACACCGTGGGACAACGTGGGACAACGTGGGACAACGTGGGACAACGTGGGGCACCGTTGGACACCGTGGGACACCGTTGGACACCGTTGGACACCGTTGGACACCGTGGGACAACGTGGGACAACGTGGGACAACGTGGGACACCGTTGGACAACGTGGGACACCGTTGGACATCGTTGGACATCGTTGGACAACGTGGGACAACGTGGGACACCGTTGGACATCGTTGGACACCGTGGGACAACGTGGGACAACGTGGGACAACGTGGGACACCGTTGGACACCGTTGGACACCGTTGGACACCGTTGGACATCGTTGGACACCGTGGGACAACGTGGGACAACGTGGGACAACGTGGGAAACCATGGAACAACGTGGGACAGCGTGGGACACCGTTGGACATCGTTGGACAACGTGGGACAACGTGGGACACCGTTGGACATCGTTGGACACCGTGGGACAACGTGGGACAACGTGGGACAACGTGGGACACCGTTGGACACCGTTGGACACCGTTGGACACCGTTGGACATCGTTGGACACCGTGGGACAACGTGGGACAACGTGGGACAACGTGGGAAACCATGGAACAACGTGGGACAACGTGGGACACCGTTGGACATCGTTGGACAACGTGGGACAACGTGGGACAACGTGGGACAACGTGGGACAACGTGGGAAAAGGTGGGACACCGTTGGACACCGTGGGACACCGTTGGACACCGTTGGACACCGTTGGACACCGTGGGACAACGTGGGACAACGTGGGACAACGTGGGACAACGTGGGACAACGTTGGACATCGTTGGACAACGTGGGACAACGTGGGACAA
Organism: Bombus terrestris; assembly: GCF_910591885.1. Classification (NCBI taxonomy): domain Eukaryota; kingdom Metazoa; phylum Arthropoda; class Insecta; order Hymenoptera; family Apidae; genus Bombus; species Bombus terrestris. The sequence goes on along the minus strand of NW_025963571.1, from coordinate 47,540 downwards.
CGTGGGACAACGTGGGACAACGTGGGACAACGTGGGACACCGTTGGACACCGTGGGACACCGTTGGACACCGTTGGACACCGTTGGACACCGTGGGACAACGTGGGACAACGTGGGACAACGTGGGACACCGTTGGACAACGTGGGACACCGTTGGACATCGTTGGACATCGTTGGACAACGTGGGACAACGTGGGACACCGTTGGACATCGTTGGACACCGTGGGACAACGTGGGACAACGTGGGACAACGTGGGACACCGTTGGACACCGTTGGACACCGTTGGACACCGTTGGACATCGTTGGACACCGTGGGACAACGTGGGACAACGTGGGACAACGTGGGAAACCATGGAACAACGTGGGACAACGTGGGACACCGTTGGACATCGTTGGACAACGTGGGACAACGTGGGACAACGTGGGACAACGTGGGACAACGTGGGACAACGTGGGACACCGTTGGACACCGTGGGACACCGTTGGACACCGTTGGACACCGTTGGACACCGTGGGACAACGTGGGACAACGTGGGACAACGTGGGACAACGTGGGACAACGTGGGACAACGTGGGACAACGTGGGACAACGTGGGACATCGTGGGACAACGTGGGACAACGTGGGACAACGTGGGACAACGTGGGACAACGTGGGACAACGTGGGACAACGTGGGACAACGTGGGACACCGTTGGACAACGTGGGACACCGTTGGACATCGTTGGACAACGTGGGACAACGTGGGACAACGTGGGACAACGTGGGACACCGTTGGACACCGTGGGACACCGTTGGACAACGTGGGACAACGTGGGACACCGTTGGACACCGTGGGACAACGTGGGACAACGTGGGACAACGTGGGACAACGTGGGACAACGTAGGACAACGTGGGACAACGTGGGACACCGTTGGACATCGTTGGACAACGTGGGACATCGTGGGACAACGTGGGACAACGTGGGACACCGTTGGACACCGTTGGACACCGTGGGACACCGTGGGCCACCGTGGGACACCGTTGGACACCGTTGGACACCGTTGGACACCGTGGGACACCGTTGGACAACGTGGGACATCGTTGGACATCGTTGGACACCGTGGGACAACGTGGGACAACGTGGGACAACGTGGGACACCGTTGGACATCGTTGGACACCGTTGGACATCGTTGGACACCGTGGGACACCGTTGGACACCGTTGGACACCGTTGGACATCGGTGGACATCGTGGGACACCGTTGGACACCGTTGGACATCGTTGGACACCGTTGGACACCGTGGGACAACGTGGGACAACGTGGGACAACGTGGGACTACGTGGGACAACGTGGGACACCGTTGGACATCGTTGGACACCGTTGGACATCGTTGGACACCGTGGGACACCGTTGGACACCGTTGGACACCGTTGGACATCGGTGGACAACGTGGGACAACGTGGGACAACGTGGGACACCGTTGGACATCGTTGGACACCGTGGGACAACGTGAGACAACGTGGGACACCGTTGGACACCGTTGGACATCGTTGGGCATCGTTGGACACCGTTGGACACCGTTGGACACCGTTGGACACCGTGGGACAACGTGGGACAACGTGGGACAACGTGGGACAACGTGGGACAACGTGGGACAACGTGGGACACCGTTGGACATCGTTGGACAACGTGGGACAACGTGGGACAACGTGGGACAACGTGGGACAACGTGGGACAACGTGGGACAACGTGGGACACCGTTGGACACCGTGGGACACCGTTGGACACCGTTGGACACCGTTGGACACCGTGGGACAACGTGGGACAACGTGGGACAACGTGGGACAACGTGGGACAACGTGGGACAACGTGGGACAACGTGGGACAACGTGGGACAACGTGGGACAACGTGGGACAACGTGGGACATCGTGGGACAACGTGGGACAACGTGGGAAAACGTGGGACAACGTGGGACACCGTTGGACAACGTGGGACACCGTTGGACATCGTTGGACATCGTTGGACAACGTGGGACAACGTGGGACACCGTTGGACATCGTTGGACACCGTGGGACAACGTGGGACAACGTGGGACAACGTGGGACACCGTTGGACACCGTTGGACACCGTTGGACACCGTTGGACATCGTTGGACACCGTGGGACAACGTGGGACAACGTGGGACAACGTGGGACAACGTGGGACAACGTGGGACAACGTGGGACAACGTGGGACAACGTGGGACAACGTGGGACACCGTTGGACACCGTGGGACACCGTTGGACACCGTTGGACACCGTTGGACACCGTGGGACAACGTGGGACAACGTGGGACAACGTGGGACAACGTGGGACAACGTGGGACAACGTGGGACAACGTGGGACAACGTGGGACATCGTGGGACAACGTGGGACAACGTGGGACAACGTGGGACAACGTGGGACAACGTGGGACACCGTTGGACATCGTTGGACACCGTGGGACACCGTGGGACAACGTGGGACAACGTGGGACAACGTGGGACAACGTGGGACATCGTGCGACAACGTGGGACAACGTGGGACAACGTGGGACAACGTGGGACACCGTTGGACAACGTGGGACACCGTTGGACATCGTTGGACATCGTTGGACAACGCGGGACAACGTGGGACACCGTTGGACATCGTTGGACACCGTGGGACACCGTTGGACACCGTTGGACATCGTTGGACACCGTGGGACAACGTGGGACAACGTGGGACAACGTGGGAAACCATGGAACAACGTGGGACAACGTGGGACACCGTTGGACATCGTTGGACAACGTGGGACAACGTGGGACAACATGGGACAACGTGGGACAACGTGGGACAACGTGGGAAACCATGGAACAACGTGGGACAACGTGGGACACCGTTGGACATCGTTGGACAACGTGGGACAACGTGGGACAACGTGGGACAACGTGGGACAACGTGGGACAACGTGGGACACCGTTGGACACCGTGGGACACCGTTGGACACCGTTGGACATCGTTGGACACCGTGGGACAACGTGGGACAACGTGGGACAACGTGGGACAACGTGGGACAACGTGGGACAACGTGGGACAACGTGGGACAACGTGGGACAACGTGGGACAACGTGGGACACCGTTGAACACCGTGGGACACCGTGGGACACCGTTGGACAACGTGGGACAACGTGGGACAACGTGGGACAACGTGGGACACCGTTGGACACCGTTGGACACCGTTGGACACCGTGGGACAACGTGGGACAACGTGGGACAACGTGGGACAACGTGGGACACCGTTGGACACCGTGGGACACCGTTGGACACCGTTGGACACCGTTGGACACCGTGGGACAACGTGGGACAACGTGGGACAACGTGGGACACCGTTGGACAACGTGGGACACCGTTGGACATCGTTGGACATCGTTGGACAACGTGGGACAACGTGGGACACCGTTGGACATCGTTGGACACCGTGGGACAACGTGGGACAACGTGGGACAACGTGGGACACCGTTGGACACCGTTGGACACCGTTGGACACCGTTGGACATCGTTGGACACCGTGGGACAACGTGGGACAACGTGGGACAACGTGGGAAACCATGGAACAACGTGGGACAACGTGGGACACCGTTGGACATCGTTGGACAACGTGGGACAACGTGGGACACCGTTGGACATCGTTGGACACCGTGGGACAACGTGGGACAACGTGGGACAACGTGGGACACCGTTGGACACCGTTGGACACCGTTGGACACCGTTGGACATCGTTGGACACCGTGGGACAACGTGGGACAACGTGGGACAACGTGGGAAACCATGGAACAACGTGGGACAACGTGGGACACCGTTGGACATCGTTGGACAACGTGGGACAACGTGGGACAACGTGGGACAACGTGGGACAACGTGGGAAAAGGTGGGACACCGTTGGACACCGTGGGACACCGTTGGACACCGTTGGACACCGTTGGACACCGTGGGACAACGTGGGACAACGTGGGACAACGTGGGACAACGTGGGACAACGTTGGACATCGTTGGACAACGCGGGACAACGTGGGACAACGTGGGACAACGTGGGACAACGTGGGACAACGTGGGACACCGTTGGACACCGTGGGACACCGTTGGACACCGTTGGACACCGTTGGACACCGTGGGACAACGTGGGACAACGTGGGACAACGTGGGACACCGTTGGACAACGTGGGACACCGTTGGACATCGTTGGACATCGTTGGACAACGTGGGACAACGTGGGACATCGTTGGACATCGTTGGACATCGTGGGACACTGTTGGACATCGTTGGACACCGTTGGACATCGTTGGACATCGTTGGACATCGGTGGACATCGTGGGACACCGTTGGACACCGTGGGACACCGTTGGACACCGCTGGACACCGTGGGACACCGTTGGACACCGTTGGACATCGTTGGACACCGTTGGACACCGTTGGACACCGTTGGACATCGTTGGACATCGTTGGACATCGTGGGACACTGTTGGACATCGTTGGACACCGTGGGACACCGTTGGACACCGTTGGACACCGTTGGACATCGGTGGACATCGTGGGACACCGTTGGACACCGTTGGACATCGTTGGACACCGTTGGACACCGTGGGACAACGTGGGACAACGTGGGACAACGTGGGACTACGTGGGACAACGTGGGACACCGTTGGACATCGTTGGACACCGTTGGACATCGTTGGACACCGTGGGACACCGTTGGACACCGTTGGACACCGTTGGACATCGGTGGACAACGTGGGACAACGTGGGACACCGTTGGACATCGTTGGACACCGTTGGACATCGTTGGACACCGTGGGACACCGTTGGACACCGTTGGACACCGTTGGACATCGGTGGACATCGTGGGACACCGTTGGACACCGTTGGACATCGTTGGACACCGTTGGACACCGTGGGACAACGTGGGACAACGTGGGACAACGTGGGACTACGTGGGACACCGTTGGACACCGTTGGACATCGTTGGACATCGTTGGACATCGTGGGACACTGTTGGACATCGTTGGACACCGTGGGACACCGTTGGACACCGTTGGACACCGTTGGACATCGGTGGACATCGTGGGACACCGTTGGACACCGTTGGACACCGTTGGACACCGTTGGACAGCGTGGGACAACGTGGGACAACGTGGGACAACGTGGGACTACGTGGGACAACGTGGGACACCGTTGGACATCGTTGGACACCGTTGGACATCGTTGGACACCGTGGGACACCGTTGGACACCGTTGGACACCGTTGGACATCGGTGGACAACGTGGGACAACGTGGGACAACGTGGGACATCGTTGGACATCGTTGGACACCGTGGGACAACGTGGGACAACGTGGGACACCGTTGGACACCGTTGGACATCGTTGGGCATCGTTGGACACCGTTGGACACCGTTGGACACCGTTGGACACCGTGGGACAACGTGGGACAACGTGGGACAACGTGGGACAACGTGGGACAACGTGGGACAACGTGGGACAACGTGGGACAACGTGGGACAACGTGGGACAACGTGGGACAACGTGGGACAACGTGGGACAACGTGGGACACCGTTGGACATCGTTGGACATCGTTGGACACCGTGGGACAACGTGGGACAACGTGGGACAACGTGGGACAACGTGGGACAACGTGGGACATCGTGGGACAACGTGGGACAACGTGGGACAACGTGGGACAACGTGGGACAACGTGGGACAACGTGGGACAACGTGGGACAACGTGGGACAACGTGGGACACCGTTGGACAACGTGGGACACCGTTGGACATCGTTGGACAACGTGGGACAACGTGGGACAACGTGGGACAACGTGGGACACCGTTGGACACCGTGGGACACCGTTGGACAACGTGGGACAACGTGGGACACCGTTGGACACCGTGGGACAACGTGGGACAACGTGGGACAACGTGGGACAACGTGGGACAACGTAGGACAACGTGGGACAACGTGGGACACCGTTGGACATCGTTGGACAACGTGGGACATCGTGGGACAACGTGGGACAACGTGGGACACCGTTGGACACCGTTGGACACCGTGGGACACCGTTGGACACCGTTGGACATCGTTGGACACCGTTGGACACCGTTGGACACCGTGGGACACCGTTGGACAACGTGGGACAACGTGGGACACCGTTGGACACCGTGGGACAACGTGGGACAACGTGGGACAACGTGGGACAACGTGGGACAACGTAGGACAACGTGGGACAACGTGGGACACCGTTGGACATCGTTGGACAACGTGGGACATCGTGGGACAACGTGGGACAACGTGGGACAACGTGGGACAACGTGGGACACCGTTGGACACCGTGGGACACCGTTGGACACCGCTGGACACCGTGGGACACCGTTGGACACCGTTGGACATCGTTGGACACCGTTGGACACCGTTGGACACCGCTGGACACCGTGGGACAACGTGGGACAACGTGGGACAACGTGGGACAACGTGGGACAACGTGGGACAACGTGGGACAACGTGGGACAACGTGGGACAACGTGGGACAACGTGGGACAACGTGGGACACCGTTGGACAACGTGGGACAACGTGGGTCAACGTGGGACAACGTGGGACAACGTGGGACAACGTGGGACACCGTTGGACACCGTGGGACACCGTTGGACACCGTTGGACACCGTGGGACAACGTTGGACACCGTTGGACATCGTTGGACACCGTTGGACACCGTTGGACACCGTTGGACACCGTGGGACAACGTGGGACAACGTGGGACACCGTTGGACACCGTTGGACATCGTTGGACACCGTTGGACACCGTTGGACACCGTGGGACAACGTGGGACAACGTGGGACAACGTGGGACAACGTGGGACAACGTGGGACAACGTGGGACAACGTGGGACAACGTGGGACAACGTGGGACAACGTGGGACAACGTGGGACAACGTGGGACAACGTGGGACAACGTGGGACAACGTTGGACAACGTGGGACACCGTTGGACAACGTGGGACAACGTGGGACAACGTGGGACAACGTGGGACAACGTGGGACAACGTGGGACACCGTTGGACATCGTTGGACACCGTGGGACAACGTGGGACAACGTGGGACACCGTTGGACACCGTTGGACATCGTTGGACACCGTTGGACACCGTGGGACACCGTGGGACACCGTTGGACACCGTTGGACATCGTTGGACACCGTTGGACACCGTGGGACAACGTGGGACAACGTGGGACAACGTGGGACACCGTGGGACAACGTGGGACAACGTGGGACAACGTGGGACAACGTGGGACATCGTGGGACACCGTGGGACACCGTTGGACACCGTGGGACACCGTTGGACATCGTTGGACACCGTGGGACAACGTGGGACAACGTGGGACACCGTTGGACACCGTTGGACATCGTTGGACACCGTTGGACACCGTGGGACAACGTGGGACACCGTTGGACACCGTTGGACATCGTTGGACACCGTTGGACACCGTGGGACAACGTGGGACAACGTGGGACAACGTGGGACAACGTGGGACAACGTGGGACAACGTGGGACAACGTTGGACAACGTGGGACACCGTTGGACAACGTGGGACAACGTGGGACAACGTGGGACAACGTGGGACAACGTGGGACACCGTTGGACATCGTTGGACACCGTGGGACAACGTGGGACAACGTGGGACAACGTGGGACAACGTGGGACAACGTGGGACAACGTGGGACAACGTGGGACAACGTGGGACACCGTTGAACACCGTGGGACACCGTTGGACAACGTGGGACAACGTGGGACAACGTGGGACACCGTTGGACACCGTTGGACACCGTTGGACACCGTGGGACAACGTGGGACTACGTGGGACAACGTGGGACAACGTGGGACACCGTTGGACATCGTTGGACACCGTGGGACAACGTGGGACAACGTGGGACACCGTTGGACACCGTTGGACATCGTTGGACACCGTTGGACACCGTGGGACACCGTGGGACACCGTTGGACACCGTTGGACATCGTTGGACACCGTTGGACACCGTGGGACAACGTGGGACAACGTGGGACAACGTGGGACAACGTGGGACAACGTGGGACAACGTGGGACAACGTGGGACAACGTGGGACACCGTTGAACACCGTGGGACACCGTGGGACACCGTTGGACAACGTGGGACAACGTGGGACAACGTGGGACAACGTGGGACACCGTTGGACACCGTTGGACACCGTTGGACACCGTGGGACAACGTGGGACAACGTGGGACAACGTGGGACAACGTGGGGCACCGTTGGACACCGTGGGACACCGTTGGACACCGTGGGACAACGTGGGACAACGTGGGACAACGTGGGACACCGTGGGACAACGTGGGACAACGTGGGACAACGTGGGACACCGTTGGACACCGTTGGACACCGTTGGACACCGTTGGACATCGTTGGACACCGTGGGACAACGTGGGACAACGTGGGACAACGTGGGAAACCATGGAACAACGTGGGACAACGTGGGACACCGTTGGACATCGTTGGACAACGTGGGACAACGTGGGACAACGTGGGACAACGTGGGACAACGTGGGAAAAGGTGGGACACCGTTGGACACTGTGGGACACCGTTGGACACCGTTGGACACCGTTGGACACCGTGGGACAACGTGGGACAACGTGGGACAACGTGGGACAACGTGGGACAACGTTGGACATCGTTGGACAACGTGGGACAACGTGGGACAACGTGGGACAACGTGGGACAACGTGGGACAACGTGGGACACCGTTGGACACCGTGGGACACCGTTGGACACCGTTGGACACCGTTGGACACCGTGGGACAACGTGGGACAACGTGGGACAACGTGGGACACCGTTGGACAACGTGGGACACCGTTGGACATCGTTGGACATCGTTGGACAACGTGGGACAACGTGGGACACCGTTGGACATCGTTGGACACCGTGGGACAACGTGGGACAACGTGGGACAACGTGGGACACCGTTGGACACCGTTGGACACCGTTGGACACCGTTGGACATCGTTGGACACCGTGGGACAACGTGGGACAACGTGGGACAACGTGGGAAACCATGGAACAACGTGGGACAACGTGGGACACCGTTGGACATCGTTGGACAACGTGGGACAACGTGGGACAACGTGGGACAACGTGGGACAACGTGGGACAACGTGGGACATCGTGGGACAACGTGGGACAACGTGGGACAACGTGGGACAACGTGGGACACCGTTGGACAACGTGGGACACCGTTGGACATCGTTGGACATCGTTGGACAACGTGGGACAACGTGGGACACCGTTGGACATCGTTGGACACCGTGGGACAACGTGGGACAACGTGGGACAACGTGGGACACCGTTGGACACCGTTGGACACCGTTGGACACCGTTGGACATCGTTGGACACCGTGGGACAACGTGGGACAACGTGGGACAACGTGGGACAACGTGGGACAACGTGGGACAACGTGGGAAACCATGGAACAACGTGGGACAACGTGGGACACCGTTGGACATCGTTGGACAACGTGGGACAACGTGGGACAACGTGGGACACCGTTGGACATCGTTGGACACCGTGGGACAACGTGGGACAACGTGGGACAACGTGGGACACCGTTGGACACCGTTGGACACCGTTGGACACCGTTGGACATCGTTGGACACCGTGGGACAACGTGGGACAACGTGGGACAACGTGGGACAACGTGGGACAACGTGGGACAACGTGGGAAACCATGGAACAACGTGGGACAACGTGGGACACCGTTGGACATCGTTGGACAACGTGGGACAACGTGGGACAACGTGGGACAACGTGGGACAACGTGGGACATCGTGGGACAACGTGGGACAACGTGGGACAACGTGGGACAACGTGGGACACCGTTGGACAACGTGGGACACCGTTGGACATCGTTGGACATCGTTGGACAACGTGGGACAACGTGGGACACCGTTGGACATCGTTGGACACCGTGGGACAACGTGGGACAACGTGGGACAACGTGGGACACCGTTGGACACCGTTGGACACCGTTGGACACCGTTGGACATCGTTGGACACCGTGGGACAACGTGGGACAACGTGGGACAACGTGGGACAACGTGGGACAACGTGGGACAACGTGGGAAACCATGGAACAACGTGGGACAACGTGGGACAACGTGGGACAACGTGGGACAACGTGGGACACCGTTGGACATCGTTGGACACCGTGGGACACCGTGGGACAACGTGGGACAACGTGGGACAACGTGGGACAACGTGGGACATCGTGGGACAACGTGGGACAACGTGGGACAACGTGGGACAACGTGGGACACCGTTGGACAACGTGGGACACCGTTGGACATCGTTGGACATCGTTGGACAACGTGGGACAACGTGGGACACCGTTGGACATCGTTGGACACCGTGGGACACCGTTGGACACCGTTGGACATCGTTGGACACCGTGGGACAACGTGGGACAACGTGGGACAACGTGGGAAACCATGGAACAACGTGGGACAACGTGGGACACCGTTGGACATCGTTGGACAACGTGGGACAACGTGGGACAACATGGGACAACGTGGGACAACGTGGGACAACGTGGGAAACCATGGAACAACGTGGGACAACGTGGGACACCGTTGGACATCGTTGGACAACGTGGGACAACGTGGGACAACGTGGGACAACGTGGGACAACGTGGGACAACGTGGGACACCGTTGGACACCGTGGGACACCGTTGGACACCGTTGGACATCGTTGGACACCGTGGGACAACGTGGGACAACGTGGGACAACGTGGGACAACGTGGGACAACGTGGGACAACGTGGGACAACGTGGGACAACGTGGGACAACGTGGGACAACGTGGGACAACGTGGGACAACGTGGGACAACGTGGGACAACGTGGGACAACGTGGGACAACGTGGGACAACGTGGGACAACGTGGGACAACGTGGGACAACGTGGGACAACGTGGGACAGCGTGGGACAACGTGGGACAACGTGGGACAACGTGGGACAACGTGGGACAACGTGGGACAACGTGGGACAACGTGGGACAACGTGGGACATCGTGGGACAACGTGGGACAACGTGGGACAACGTGGGACAACGTGGGACAACGTGGGACACCGTTGGACATCGTTGGACACCGTGGGACAACGTGGGACAACGTGGGACAACGTGGGACACCGTTGGACACCGTTGGACATCGTTGGACATCGTTGGACATCGTGGGACACCGTTGGACATCGTTGGACACCGTTGGACACCGTTGGACATCGTTGGACATCGTTGGACATCGTGGGACACCGTTGGACATCGTTGGACATCGTTGGACAACGTGGGACATCGTGGGACAACGTGGGACAACGTGGGACAACGTGGGACAACGTGGGACAACGTGGGACATCGTGGGACAACGTGGGACAACGTGGGACAACGTGGGACAACGTGGGACAACGTGGGACAACGTGGGACAACGTGGGACAACGTGGGACAACGTGGGACACCGTTGGACAACGTGGGACACCGTTGGACATCGTTGGACAACGTGGGACAACGTGGGACAACGTGGGACAACGTGGGACACCGTTGGACACCGTTGGACACCGTGGGACAACGTGGGACAACGTGGGACAACGTGGGACACCGTTGGACAACGTGGGACACCGTTGGACATCGTTGGACATCGTTGGACAACGTGGGACAACGTGGGACACCGTTGGACATCGTTGGACACCGTGGGACAACGTGGGACAACGTGGGACAACGTGGGACACCGTTGGACACCGTTGGACACCGTTGGACACCGTTGGACATCGTTGGACACCGTGGGACAACGTGGGACAACGTGGGACAACGTGGGAAACCATGGAACAACGTGGGACAGCGTGGGACACCGTTGGACATCGTTGGACAACGTGGGTCAACGTGGGACACCGTTGGACATCGTTGGACACCGTGGGACAACGTGGGACAACGTGGGACAACGTGGGACACCGTTGGACACCGTTGGACACCGTTGGACACCGTTGGACATCGTTGGACACCGTGGGACAACGTGGGACAACGTGGGACAACGTGGGAAACCATGGAACAACGTGGGACAACGTGGGACACCGTTGGACATCGTTGGACAACGTGGGACAACGTGGGACAACGTGGGACAACGTGGGACAACGTGGGAAAAGGTGGGACACCGTTGGACACTGTGGGACACCGTTGGACACCGTTGGACACCGTTGGACACCGTGGGACAACGTGGGACAACGTGGGACAACGTGGGACAACGTGGGACAACGTTGGACATCGTTGGACAACGTTGGACAACGTGGGACAACGTGGGACAACGTGGGACAACGTGGGACAACGTGGGACACCGTTGGACACCGTGGGACACCGTTGGACACCGTTGGACACCGTTGGACACCGTGGGACAACGTGGGACAACGTGGGACAACGTGGGACACCGTTGGACAACGTGGGACACCGTTGGACATCGTTGGACATCGTTGGACAACGTGGGACAACGTGGGACACCGTTGGACATCGTTGGACACCGTGGGACAACGTGGGACAACGTGGGACAACGTGGGACACCGTTGGACACCGTTGGACACCGTTGGACACCGTTGGACATCGTTGGACACCGTGGGACAACGTGGGACAACGTGGGACAACGTGGGAAACCATGGAACAACGTGGGACAACGTGGGACACCGTTGGACATCGTTGGACAACGTGGGACAACGTGGGACAACGTGGGACAACGTGGGACAACGTGGGACAACGTGGGACGTCGTGGGACAACGTGGGACAACGTGGGACAACGTGGGACAACGTGGGACACCGTTGGACAACGTGGGACACCGTTGGACATCGTTGGACATCGTTGGACAACGTGGGACAACGTGGGACACCGTTGGACATCGTTGGACACCGTGGGACAACGTGGGACAACGTGGGACAACGTGGGACACCGTTGGACACCGTTGGACACCGTTGGACACCGTTGGACATCGTTGGACACCGTGGGACAACGTGGGACAACGTGGGACAACGTGGGACAACGTGGGACAACGTGGGACAACGTGGGACAACGTGGGACAACGTGGGACAACGTGGGACACCGTTGGACACCGTGGGACACCGTTGGACACCGTTGGACACCGTTGGACACCGTGGGACACCGTGGGACAACGTGGGACAACGTGGGACAACGTGGGACAACGTGGGACAACGTGGGACAACGTGGGACAACGTGGGACAACGTGGGACATCGTGGGACAACGTGGGACAACGTGGGACAACGTGGGACAACGTGGGACAACGTGGGACACCGTTGGACATCGTTGGACACCGTGGGACACCGTGGGACAACGTGGGACAACGTGGGACAACGTGGGACAACGTGGGACACCGTTGGACATCGTTGGACACCGTGGGACAACGTGGGACAACGTGGGACAACGTGGGAAACCATGGAACAACGTGGGACAACGTGGGACACCGTTGGACATCGTTGGACAACGTGGGACAACGTGGGACAACATGGGACAACGTGGGACAACGTGGGACAACGTGGGAAACCATGGAACAACGTGGGACAACGTGGGACACCGTTGGACATCGTTGGACAACGTGGGACAACGTGGGACAACGTTGGACATCGTGGGACACCGTTGGACATCGTTGGACACCGTTGGACACCGTTGGACATCGTTGGACATCGTTGGACATCGTGGGACACCGTTGGACATCGTTGGACATCGTTGGACAACGTGGGACATCGTGGGACAACGTGGGACAACGTGGGACAACGTGGGACAACGTGGGACAACGTGGGACATCGTGGGACAACGTGGGACAACGTGGGACAACGTGGGACAACGTGGGACAACGTGGGACAACGTGGGACAACGTGGGACAACGTGGGACAACGTGGGACACCGTTGGACAACGTGGGACACCGTTGGACATCGTTGGACAACGTGGGACAACGTGGGACAACGTGGGACAACGTGGGACACCAGTGGACACCGTGGGACACCGTTGGACAATGTGGGACAACGTGGGACACCGTTGGACACCGTGGGACAACGTGGGACAACGTGGGACAACGTGGGACAACGTGGGACAACGTAGGACAACGTGGGACAACGTGGGACACCGTTGGACATCGTTGGACAACGTGGGACATCGTGGTACAACGTGGGACAACGTGGGACACCGTTGGACATCGTTGGACACCGTGGGACACCGTTGGACACCGTTGGACATCGTTGGACACCGTTGGACACCGTTGGACACCGTGGGACACCGTTGGACAACGTGGGACAACGTGGGACACCGTTGGACACCGTGGGACAACGTGGGACAACGTGGGACAACGTGGGACAACGTGGGACAATGTAGGACAACGTGGGACAACGTGGGACACCGTTGGACATCGTTGGACAACGTGGGACATCGTGGGACAACGTGGGACAACGTGGGACAACGTGGGACAACGTGGGACACCGTTGGACACCGTGGGACACCGTTGGACACCGCTGGACACCGTGGGACACCGTTGGACACCGTTGGACATCGTTGGACACCGTTGGACACCGTTGGACACCGCTGGACACCGTTGGACACCGTTGGACATCGTTGGACATCGTTGGACATCGTGGGACACTGTTGGACATCGTTGGACACCGTTGGACATCGTTGGACACCGTGGGACAACGTGGGACAACGTGGGACAACGTGGGACACCGTTGGACATCGTTGGACACCGTTGGACATCGTTGGACACCGTGGGACACCGTTGGACACCGTTGGACACCGTTGGACATCGGTGGACATCGTGGGACACCGTTGGACACCGTTGGACATCGTTGGACACCGTTGGAGACCGTGGGACAACGTGGGACAACGTGGGACAACGTGGGACAACGTGGGACAACGTGGGACACCGTTGGACATCGTTGGACACCGTTGGACATCGTTGGACACCGTGGGACACCGTTGGACACCGTTGGACACCGTTGGACATCGGTGGACAACGTGGGACAACGTGGGACAACGTGGGACACCGTTGGACATCGTTGGACACCGTGGGACAACGTGGGACAACGTGGGACACCGTTGGACACCGTTGGACATCGTTGGACATCGTTGGACACCGTTGGACACCGTTGGACACCGTTGGACACCGTGGGACAACGTGGGACAACGTGGGACAACGTGGGACAACGTGGGACAACGTGGGACAACGTGGGACAACGTGGGACAACGTGGGACAACGTGGGACAACGTGGGACAACGTGGGACAACGTGGGACATCGTGGGACAACGTGGGACAACGTGGGACAACGTGGGACAACGTGGGACAACGTGGGACAACGTGGGACATCGTGGGACATCGTGGGACACCGTTGGACATCGGTGGACATCGTTGCACAACGTGGGACATCGTGGGACAACGTGGGACAACGTGGGACAACGTGGGACAACGTGGGACATCGTGGGACAACGTGGGACAACGTGGGACAACGTGGGACAACGTGGGACAACGTGGGACAACGTGGGACAACGTGGGACAACGTGGGACAACGTGGGACAACGTGGGACACCGTTGGACACCGTTGGACATCGTTGGACATCGTTGGACATCGTGGGACACCGTTGGACATCGTTGGACACCGTTGGACACCGTTGGACATCGTTGGACATCGTTGGACATCGTGGGACACCGTTGGACATCGTTGGACATCGTTGCACAACGTGGGACATCGTGGGACAACGTGGGACAACGTGGGACAACGTGGGACAACGTGGGACATCGTGGGACAACGTGGGACAACGTGGGACAACGTGGGACAACGTGGGACAACGTGGGACAACGTGGGACAACGTGGGACAACGTGGGACAACGTGGGACAACGTGGGACAACGTGGGACACCGTTGGACACCGTGGGACACCGTTGGACAACGTGGGACAACGTGGGACACCGTTGGACACCGTGGGACAACGTGGGACAACGTGGGACAACGTGGGACAACGTGGGACAACGTGGGACAACGTAGGACAACGTGGGACAACGTGGGACACCGTTGGACATCGTTGGACAACGTGGGACATCGTGGGACAACGTGGGACAACGTGGGACACCGTTGGACACCGTTGGACACCGTGGGACACCGTTGGACACCGTTGGACATCGTTGGACACCGTTGGACACCGTTGGACACCGTGGGACACCGTTGGACAACGTGGGACAACGTGGGACACCGTTGGACACCGTGGGACAACGTGGGACAACGTGGGACAACGTGGGACAACGTGGGACAACGTAGGACAACGTGGGACAACGTGGGACACCGTTGGACATCGTTGGACAACGTGGGACATCGTGGGACAACGTGGGACAACGTGGGACAACGTGGGACAACGTGGGACACCGTTGGACACCGTGGGACACCGTTGGACACCGCTGGACACCGCTGGACACCGTGGGACAACGTGGGACAACGTGGGACAACGTGGGACAACGTGGGACAACGTGGGACAACGTGGGACAACGTGGGACAACGTGGGACAACGTGGGACAACGTTGGACAACGTGGGACACCGTTGGACAACGTGGGACAACGTGGGACAACGTGGGACAACGTGGGACAACGTGGGACACCGTTGGACATCGTTGGACAACGTGGGACAACGTGGGACACCGTTGGACAACGTGGGACAACGTGGGACAACGTGGGACAACGTGGGACAACGTGGGACAACGTGGGACAACGTGGGACACCGTTGGACATCGTTGGACACCGTGGGACACCGTTGGACACCGTTGGACACCGTGGGACACCGTTGGACACCGTTGGACATCGTTGGACACCGTTGGACACCGTTGGATACCGTTGGACACCGTGGGACAACGTGGGACAACGTGGGACACCGTGGGACACCGTTGGACACCGTTGGACATCGTTGAACACCGTTGGACATCGTTGGACAACGTGGGACATCGTGGGACAACGTGGGACAACGTGGGACAACGTGGGACAACGTGGGACACCGTTGGACACCGTGGGACACCGTTGGACACCGTTGGACACCGTGGGACACCGTTGGACACCGTTGGACATCGTTGGACACCGTTGGACACCGTTGGACACCGTTGGACACCGTGGGACAACGTGGGACAACGTGGGACACCGTTGGACACCGTTGGACATCGTTGGACACCGTTGGACACCGTTGGACACCGTTGGACACCGTGGGACAACGAGGGACAACGTGGGACAACGTGGGACAACGTGGGACAACGTGGGACAACGTGGGACAACGTGGGACAACGTGGGACAACGTGGGACAACGTGGGACAACGTGGGACAACGTGGGAC
The DNA here is from genome assembly GCF_910591885.1 of Bombus terrestris. NCBI lineage: Eukaryota > Metazoa > Arthropoda > Insecta > Hymenoptera > Apidae > Bombus > Bombus terrestris. The sequence continues at coordinate 30,092 of NW_025963571.1, read as the reverse complement.
AACCTGGGACACCGTTGGACACCGTTGGACATCGTTGGACACCGTTGGACACCGTTGGACACCGCTGGACACCGTGGGACAACGTGGGACAACGTGGGACAACGTGGGACAACGTGGGACAACGTGGGACAACGTGGGACAACGTGGGACAACGTGGGACAACGTGGGACAACGTTGGACAACGTGGGACACCGTTGGACAACGTGGGACAACGTGGGACAACGTGGGACAACGTGGGACAACGTGGGACAACGTGGGACACCGTTGGACATCGTTGGACACCGTGGGACAACGTGGGACAACGTGGGACACCGTTGGACACCGTTGGACATCGTTGGACACCGTTGGACACCGTGGGACACCGTGGGACACCGTTGGACACCGTTGGACATCGTTGGACACCGTTGGACATCGTGGGACAACGTGGGACAACGTGGGACAACGTGGGACAACGTGGGACAACGTGGGACAACGTGGGACAACGTGGGACAACGTGGGACACCGTTGAACACCGTGGCACACCGTTGGACAACGTGGGACAACGTGGGACAACGTGGGACACCGTTGGACACCGTTGGACACCGTTGGACACCGTGGGACAACGTGGGACAACGTGGGACAACGTGGGACAACGTGGGACACCGTTGGACATCGTTGGACACCGTGGGACAACGTGGGACAACGTGGGACACCGTTGGACACCGTTGGACATCGTTGGACACCGTTGGACACCGTGGGACACCGTGGGACACCGTTGGACACCGTTGGACATCGTTGGACACCGTTGGACACCGTGGGACAACGTGGGACAACGTGGGACAATGTGGGACAACGTGGGACAACGTGGGACAACGTGGGACAACGTGGGACAACGTGGGACACCGTTGAACACCGTGGGACACCGTTGGACAACGTGGGACAACGTGGGACAACGTGGGACAACGTGGGACACCGTTGGACACCGTTGGACACCGTTGGACACCGTGGGACAACGTGGGACAACGTGGGACAACGTGGGACAACGTGGGACAACGTTGGACATCGTTGGACACCGTTGGACACCGTTGGACACCGTTGGACACCGTTGGACATCGTTGGACACCGTGGGACAACGTGGGACAACGTGGGACAACGTGGGAAACCATGGAACAACGTGGGACAACGTGGGACAACGTGGGACAACGTGGGACACCGTTGGACATCGTTGGACACCGTGGGACAACGTGGGACAACGTGGGACACCGTTGGACACCGTTGGACATCGTTGGACACCGTTGGACACCGTGGGACACCGTTGGACACCGTTGGACATCGTTGGACACCGTTGGACACCGTGGGACAACGTGGGACAACGTGGGACAACGTGGGACAACGTGGGACAACGTGGGACAACGTGGGACAACGTGGGACAACGTGGGACAACGTGGGACAACGTGGGACAACGTGGGACAACGTGGGACAACGTGGGACAACGTGGGACATCGTGGGACAACGTGGGACAACGTGGGACAACGTGGGACAACGTGGGACATCGTTGGACACCGTTGGACACAGTGGGACAACGTGGGACAACGTGGGACAACGTGGGACAACGTGGGACACCGTTGGACACCGTGGGACACCGTTGGACACCGTTGGACACCGTTGGACACCGTGGGACAACGTGGGACAACGTGGGACAACGTGGGACAACGTGGGACAACGTTGGACATCGTTCGACAACGTGGGACAACGTGGGACAACGTGGGACAACGTGGGACAACGTGGGACAACGTGGGACAACGTGGGACACCGTTGGACACCGTGGGACACCGTTGGACACCGTTGGACACAGTTGGACACCGTGGGACAACGTGGGACAACGTGGGACAACGTGGGACAACGTGGGACAACGGGGGACAACGTGGGACAACGTGGGACAACGTGGGACAACGTGGGACAACGTGGGACAACGTGGGACATCGTGGGACAACGTGGGACAACGTGGGACAACGTGGGACAACGTGGGACACCGTTGGACAACGTGGGACACCGTTGGACATCGTTGGACATCGTTGGACAACGTGGGACAACGTGGGACACCGTTGGACATCGTTGGACACCGTGGGACAACGTGGGACAACGTGGGACAACGTGGGACACCGTTGGACACCGTTGGACATCGTTGGACATCGTTGGACATCGTGGGACACCGTTGGACACCGTTGGACATCGTTGGACAACGTGGGACAACGTGGGACAACGTGGGACAACGTGGGACAACGTGGGACAACGTGGGAAACCATGGAACAACGTGGGACAACGTGGGACACCGTTGGACATCGTTGGACAACGTGGGACAACGTGGGACAACGTGGGACAACGTGGGACAACGTGGGACAACGTGGGACACCGTTGGACACCGTGGGACACCGTTGGACACCGTTGGACACCGTTGGACACCGTGGGACAACGTGGGACAACGTGGGACAACGTGGGACAACGTGGGACAACGTGGGACAACGTGGGACAACGTGGGACAACGTGGGACAACGTGGGACAACGTGGGACATCGTGGGACAACGTGGGACAACGTGGGACACCGTTGGACAACGTGGGACACCGTTGGACATCGTTGGACATCGTTGGACAACGTGGGACAACGTGGGACACCGTTGGACATCGTTGGACACCGTGGGACAACGTGGGACAACGTGGGACAACGTGGGACACCGTTGGACACCGTTGGACACCGTTGGACACCGTTGGACATCGTTGGACACCGTGGGACAACGTGGGACAACGTGGGACAACGTGGGAAACCATGGAACAACGTGGGACAACGTGGGACACCGTTGGACATCGTTGGACAACGTGGGACAACGTGGGACAACGTGGGAAACCATGGAACAACGTGGGACAACGTGGGACACCGTTGGACATCGTTGGACAACGTGAGACAACGTGGGACAACGTGGGACAACGTGGGACAACGTGGGACAACGTGGGACACCGTTGGACACCGTGGGACACCGTTGGACACCGTTGGACATCGTTGGACACCGTGGGACAACGTGGGACAACGTGGGACAACGTGGGACAACGTGGGACAACGTGGGACAACGTGGGACAACGTGGGACAACGTGGGACAACGTGGGACAACGTGGGACAACGTGGGACAACGTGGGACAACGTGGGACACCGTTGGACACCGTTGGACATCGTTGGACATCGTTGGACATCGTGGGACACCGTTGGACATCGTTGGACATCGTTGCGCACCGTTGGACATCGTTGGACATCGTTGGACATCGTTGGACACCGTTGGACACCGTTGGACACCGTTGGACACCGTTGGACATCGGTGGACATCGTGGGACACCGTTGGACACCGTTGGACATCGTTGGACACCGTTGGACACCGTGGGACAACGTGGGACAACGTGGGACAACGTGGGACAACGTGGGACAACGTGGGACAACGTGGGACAACGTGGGACACCGTTGAACACCGTGGGACACCGTTGGACAACGTGGGACAACGTGGGACAACGTGGGACAACGTGGGACACCGTTGGACACCGTGGGTCACCGTTGGACACCGTTGGACATCGTTGGACACCGTGGGACAACGTGGGACAACGTGGGACAACGTGGGAAACCATGGAACAACGTGGGACAACGTGGGACAACGTGGGACAACGTGGGACAACGTGGGACAACGTGGGACACCGTTGGACATCGTTGGACACCGTGGGACTACGTGGGACAACGTGAGACACCGTTGGACACCGTTGGACATCGTTGGACACCGTTGGACACCGTGGGACAACGTGGGACAACGTGGGACAACGTGGGACATCGTTGGACACCGTTGGACACCGTGGGACAACGTGGGACAACGTGGGACAACGTGGGACAACGTGGGACAACGTGGGACAACGTGGGACAACGTGGGACAACGTGGGACAAAGTGGGACACCGTTGGACATCGTTGGACAACGTGGGACAACGTGGGACAACGTGGGACAACGTGGGACAACGTGGGACACCGTAGGACACCGTGGGACACCGTTGGACACCGTTGGACATCGTTGGACACCGTGGGACAACGTGGGACAACGTGGGACAACGTGGGACAACGTGGGACAACGTGGGACAACGTGGGACAACGTGGGACAACGTGGGACAACGTGGGACAACGTGGGACAACGTGGGACAACGTGGGACAACGTGGGACATCGTGGGACAACGTGGGACAGCGTGGGACAACGCGGGACACCGTTGGACATCGTTGGACACCGTGGGACAACGTGGGACAACGTGGGACAACGTGGGACACCGTTGGACACCGTTGGACACCGTTGGACACCGTTGGACACCGTTGGACACCGTGGGACAACGTGGGACAACGTGGGACAACGTGGGAAACCATGGAACAACGTGGGACAACGTGGGACACCGTTGGACATCGTTGGGCAACGCGGGACAACGTGGGACAACGTGGGACAACGTGGGACAACGTGGGACAACGTGGGACACCGTTGGACACCGTGGGACACCGTTGGACACCGTTGGACATCGTTGGACACCGTGGGACAACGTGGGACAACGTGGGACAACGTGGGACAACGTGGGACAACGTGGGACAACGTGGGACAACGTGGGACAACGTGGGACATCGTGGGACAACGTGGGACAACGTGGGACAACGTGGGACAACGTGGGACAACGTGGGACAACGTGGGACACCGTTGGACATCGTTGGACACCGTGGGACAACGTGGGACAACGTGGGACAACGTGGGACACCGTTGGACACCGTTGGACATCGTTGGACACCGTTGGACACCGTGGGACAACGTGGGACAACGTGGGACAACGTGGGACAACGTGGGACAACGTGGGACAACGTGGGACAACGTGGGACAACGTGGGACAACGTGGGACAACGTGGGACAACGTGGGACAACGTGGGACATCGTGGGACAACGTGGGACAACGTGGGACAACGTGGGACAACGTGGGACACCGTTGGACAACGTGGGACACCGTTGGACATCGTTGGACATCGTTGGACATCGTTGGACATCGTTGGACACCGTTGGACACCGTTGGACACCGTTGGACACCGTTGGACATCGGTGGACATCGTGGGACACAGTTGGACACCGTTGGACATCGTTGGACACCGTGGGACAACGTGGGACAACGTGGGACACCGTTGGACACCGTTGGACACCGTTGGACACCGTGGGACAACGTGGGACAACGTGGGACAACGTGGGACATCGTTGGACACCGTTGGACACCGTGGGACAACGTGGGACAACGTGGGACAACGTGGGACAACGTGGGACGACGTGGGACAACGTGGGACAACGTGGGACAACGTGGGACAACGTGGGACAACGTGGGACAACGTGGGACAACGTGGGACACCGTTGGACATCGTTGGACAACGTGGGACAACGTGGGACAACGTGGGACAACGTGGGACAACGTGGGACACCGTAGGACACCGTGGGACACCGTTGGACACCGTTGGACATCGTTGGACACCGTGGGACAACGTGGGACAACGTGGGACAACGTGGGACAACGTGGGACAACGTGGGACAACGTGGGACAACGTGGGACAACGTGGGACAACGTGGGACAACGTGGGACAACGTGGGACAACGTGGGACATCGTGGGACAACGTGGGACAACGTGGGACAACGCGGGACACCGTTGGACATCGTTGGACACCGTGGGACAACGTGGGACAACGTGGGACAACGTGGGACACCGTTGGACACCGTTGGACACCGTTGGACACCGTTGGACACCGTTGGACACCGTGGGACAACGTGGGACAACGTGGGACAACGTGGGAAACCATGGAACAACGTGGGACAACGTGGGACACCGTTGGACATCGTTGGGCAACGCGGGACAACGTGGGACAACGTGGGACAACGTGGGACAACGTGGGACAACGTGGGACACCGTTGGACACCGTGGGACACCGTTGGACATCGTTGGACATCGTTGGACACCGTGGGACAACGTGGGACAACGTGGGACAACGTGGGACAACGTGGGACAACGTGGGACATCGTGGGACAACGTGGGACAACGTGGGACATCGTGGGACAACGTGGGACAACGTGGGACAACGTGGGACAACGTGGGACACCGTTGGACAACGTGGGACACCGTTGGACATCGTTGGACATCGTTGGACATCGTTGGACATCGTTGGACACCGTTGGACACCGTTGGACACCGTTGGACACCGTTGGACATCGGTGGACATCGTGGGACACAGTTGGACACCGTTGGACATCGTTGGACACCGTGGGACAACGTGGGACAACGTGGGACACCGTTGGACACCGTTGGACACCGTTGGACACCGTTGGACATCGTTGGACACCGTGGGACAACGTGGGACAACGTGGGACAACGTGGGAAACCATGGAACAACGTGGGACAACGTGGGACACCGTTGGACATCGTTGGGCAACGTGGGACAACGTGGGACAACGTGGGACAACGTGGGACAACGTGGGACACCGTTGGACACCGTGGGACACCGTTGGACACCGTTGGACATCGTTGGACACCGTGGGACAACGTGGGACAACGTGGGACAACGTGGGACAACGTGGGACAACGTGGGACAACGTGGGACAACGTGGGACAACGTGGGACACTGTTGGACATCGTTGGACACCGTTGGACATCGTTGGACACCGTGGGACAACGTGGGACAACGTGGGACAACGTGGGACACCGTTGGACATCGTTGGACACCGTTGGACATCGTTGGACACCGTGGGACACCGTTGGACACCGTTGGACACCGTTGGACATCGGTGGACATCGTGGGACACCGTTGGACACCGTTGGACATCGTTGGACACCGTTGGACACCGTGGGACAACGTGGGACAACGTGGGACAACGTGGGACAACGTGGGACAACGTGGGACACCGTTGGACATCGTTGGACACCGTTGGACATCGTTGGACACCGTGGGACACCGTTGGACACCGTTGGACACCGTTGGACATCGGTGGACAACGTGGGACAACGTGGGACAACGTGGGACACCGTTGGACATCGTTGGACATCGTGGGACAACGTGGGACAACGTGGGACACCGTTGGACACCGTTGGACATCGTTGGACATCGCTGGACACCGTTGGACACCGTTGGACACCGTTGGACACCGTGGGACAACGTGGGACAACGTGGGACAACGTGGGACAACGTGGGACATCGTGGGACAACGTGGGACATCGTGGGACAACGTGGGACAACGTGGGACAACGTGGGACAACGTGGGACAACGTGGGACAACGTGGGACAACGTGGGACAACGTGGGACAACGTGGGACAACGTGGGACAACGTGGGACAACGTGGGACAACGTGGGACATCGTGGGACAACGTGGGACAACGTGGGACAACGTGGGACAACGTGGGACACCGTTGGACACCGTGGGACACCGTTGGACACCGCTGGACACCGTGGGACACCGTTGGACACCGTTGGACATCGTTGGACACCGTTGGACACCGTTGGACACCGTTGGACATCGTTGGACATCGTTGGACATCGTGGGACACTGTTGGACATCGTTGGACACCGTTGGACATCGTTGGACATCGTTGGACACCGTGGGACAACGTGGGACAACGTGGGACAACGTGGGACACCGTTGGACATCGTTGGACACCGTTGGACATCGTTGGACACCGTGGGACACCGTTGGACACCGTTGGACACCGTTGGACATCGGTGGACATCGTGGGACACCGTTGGACACCGTTGGACATCGTTGGACACCGTTGGACACCGTGGGACACCGTTGGACATCGTTGGACACCGTAGGACACCGTGGGACAACGTGGGACAACGTGGGACAACGTGAGACAACGTGGGACATCGTGGGACAACGTGGGACACCGTTGGACACCGTGGGACACCGTTGGACACCGTTGGACACCGTGGGACACCGTTGGACACCGTTGGACATCGTTGGACACCGTTGGACACCGTTGGACACCGTTGGACACCGTGGGACAACGTGGGACAACGTGGGACACCGTTGGACACCGTTGGACATCGTTGGACACCGTTGGACACCGTTGGACACCGTGGGACAACGTGGGACAACGTGGGACAACGTGGGACAACGTGGGACAACGTGGGACAACGTGGGACACCGTTGGACATCGTTGGACACCGTGGGACAACGTGGGACAACGTGGGACACCGTGGGACACCGTGGGACATCGTGGGACACCGTTGGACACCGTGGGACACCGTGGGACACCGTTGGACACCGTTGGACATCGTTGGACACCGTTGGACACCGTGGGACAACGTGGGACAACGTGGGACAACGTGGGACAACGTGGGACAACGTGGGACAACGTGGGACAACGTGGGACAACGTGGGACACCGTTGAACACCGTGGGACACCGTGGGACACCGTTGGACAACGTGGGACAACGTGGGACAACGTGGGACAACGTGGGACACCGTTGGACACCGTTGGACACCGTTGGACACCGTGGGACAACGTGGGACAACGTGGGACAACGTGGGACAACGTGGGACAACGTTGGACACCGTTGGACACCGTTGGACATCGTTGGACATCGTTGGACATCGTGGGACACCGTTGGACACCGTTGGACATCGTTGGACAACGTGGGACAACGTGGGACAACGTGGGACAACGTGGGACAACGTGGGACAACGTGGGACAACGTGGGACAACGTGGGACAACGTGGGACAACGTGGGACACCGTTGGACATCGTTGGACAACGTGGGACAACGTGGGACACCGTTGGACATCGTTGGACACCGTGGGACAACGTGGGACAACGTGGGACAACGTGGGACACCGCTGGACACCGTTGGACACCGTCGGACACCGTTGGACATCGTTGGACACCGTGGGACAACGTGGGACAACGTGGGACCACGTGGGAAACCATGGAACAACGTGGGACAACGTGGGACACCGTTGGACATCGTTGGACAACGTGGGACAACGTGGGACAACGTGGGACAACGTGGGACAACGTGGGAAAAGGTGGGACACCGTTGGACACCGTGGGACACCGTTGGACACCGTTGGACACCGTTGGACACCGTGGGACAACGTGGGACAACGTGGGACAACGTGGGACAACGTGGGACAACGTGGGACAACGTGGGACAACGTTGGACATCGTTGGACAACGTGGGACAACGTGGGACAACGTGGGACAACGTGGGACAACGTGGGACAACGTGGGACACCGTTGGACACCGTGGGACACCGTTGGACACCGTTGGACACCGTTGGACACCGTGGGACAACGTGGGACAACGTGGGACAACGTGGGACACCGTTGGACAACGTGGGACACCGTTGGACATCGTTGGACATCGTTGGACAACGTGGGACAACGTGGGACACCGTTGGACATCGTTGGACACCGTGGGACAACGTGGGACAACGTGGGACAACGTGGGACACCGTTGGACACCGTTGGACACCGTTGGACACCGTTGGACATCGTTGGACACCGTGGGACAACGTGGGACAACGTGGGACAACGTGGGAAACCATGGAACAACGTGGGACAACGTGGGACACCGTTGGACATCGTTGGACAACGTGGGACAACGTGGGACACCGTTGGACATCGTTGGACACCGTGGGACAACGTGGGACAACGTGGGACAACGTGGGACACCGTTGGACACCGTTGGACACCGTTGGACACCGTTGGACATCGTTGGACACCGTGGGACAACGTGGTACAACGTGGGACAACGTGGGAAACCATGGAACAACGTGGGACAACGTGGGACACCGTTGGACATCGTTGGACAACGTGGGACAACGTGGGACAACGTGGGACAACGTGGGACAACGTGGGAAAAGGTGGGACACCGTTGGACACCGTGGGACACCGTTGGACACCGTTGGACACCGTTGGACACCGTGGGACAACGTGGGACAACGTGGGACAACGTGGGACAACGTGGGACAACGTTGGACATCGTTGGACAACGTGGGACAACGTGGGACAACGTGGGACAACGTGGGACAACGTGGGACAACGTGGGACACCGTTGGACACCGTGGGACACCGTTGGACACCGTTGGACACCGTTGGACACCGTGGGACAACGTGGGACAACGTGGGACAACGTGGGACACCGTTGGACAACGTGGGACACCGTTGGACATCGTTGGACATCGTTGGACAACGTGGGACAACGTGGGACACCGTTGGACATCGTTGGACACCGTGGGACAACGTGGGACAACGTGGGACAACGTGGGACACCGTTGGACACCGTTGGACACCGTTGGACACCGTTGGACATCGTTGGACACCGTGGGACAACGTGGGACAACGTGGGACAACGTGGGAAACCATGGAACAACGTGGGACAACGTGGGACACCGTTGGACATCGTTGGACAACGTGGGACAACGTGGGACAACGTGGGACAACGTGGGACAACGTGGGACAACGTGGGACACCGTTGGACACCGTGGGACACCGTTGGACACCGTTGGACACCGTTGGACACCGTTGGACAACGTGGGACAACGTGGGACACCGTTGGACACCGTGGGACAACGTGGGACAACGTGGGACAACGTGGGACAACGTGGGACAACGTAGGACAACGTGGGACAACGTGGGACACCGTTGGACATCGTTGGACAACGTGGGACATCGTGGGACAACGTGGGACAACGTGGGACACCGTTGGACACCGTTGGACACCGTGGGACACCGTTGGACACCGTTGGACATCGTTGGACACCGTTGGACACCGTTGGACACCGTGGGACACCGTTGGACAACGTGGGACATCGTTGGACATCGTTGGACACCGTGGGACAACGTGGGACAACGTGGGACAACGTGGGACACCGTTGGACATCGTTGGACACCGTTGGACATCGTTGGACACCGTGGGACACCGTTGGACACCGTTGGACACCGTTGGACATCGGTGGACATCGTGGGACACCGTTGGACACCGTTGGACATCGTTGGACACCGTTGGACACCGTGGGACAACGTGGGACAACGTGGGACAACGTGGGACTACGTGGGACAACGTGGGACACCGTTGGACATCGTTGGACACCGTTGGACATCGTTGGACACCGTGGGACACCGTTGGACACCGTTGGACACCGTTGGACATCGGTGGACAACGTGGGACAACGTGGGACAACGTGGGACACCGTTGGACATCGTTGGACACCGTGGGACAACGTGGGACAACGTGGGACACCGTTGGACACCGTTGGACATCGTTGGGCATCGTTGGACACCGTTGGACACCGTTGGACACCGTTGGACACCGTGGGACAACGTGGGACAACGTGGGACAACGTGGGACAACGTGGGACAACGTGGGACAACGTGGGACACCGTTGGACATCGTTGGACAACGTGGGACAACGTGGGACAACGTGGGACAACGTGGGACAACGTGGGACAACGTGGGACAACGTGGGACACCGTTGGACACCGTGGGACACCGTTGGACACCGTTGGACACCGTTGGACACCGTGGGACAACGTGGGACAACGTGGGACAACGTGGGACAACGTGGGACAACGTGGGACAACGTGGGACAACGTGGGACAACGTGGGACAACGTGGGACAACGTGGGACAACGTGGGACATCGTGGGACAACGTGGGACAACGTGGGACAACGTGGGACAACGTGGGACACCGTTGGACAACGTGGGACACCGTTGGACATCGTTGGACATCGTTGGACAACGTGGGACAACGTGGGACACCGTTGGACATCGTTGGACACCGTGGGACAACGTGGGACAACGTGGGACAACGTGGGACACCGTTGGACACCGTTGGACACCGTTGGACACCGTTGGACATCGTTGGACACCGTGGGACAACGTGGGACAACGTGGGACAACGTGGGACAACGTGGGACAACGTGGGACAACGTGGGACAACGTGGGACAACGTGGGACAACGTGGGACACCGTTGGACACCGTGGGACACCGTTGGACACCGTTGGACATCGTTGGACACCGTTGGACACCGTTGGACACCGTTGGACACCGTGGGACAACGTGGGACAACGTGGGACACCGTTGGACACCGTTGGACATCGTTGGACACCGTTGGACACCGTTGGACACCGTGGGACAACGTGGGACAACGTGGGACAACGTGGGACAACGTGGGACAACGTGGGACACCGTTGGACATCGTTGGACACCGTGGGACAACGTGGGACAACGTGGGACACCGTTGGACACCGTTGGACATCGTGGGACACCGTTGGACACCGTGGGACACCGTGGGACACCGTTGGACACCGTTGGACATCGTTGGACACCGTTGGACACCGTGGGACAACGTGGGACAACGTGGGACAACGTGGGACAACGTGGGACAACGTGGGACAACGTGGGACAACGTGGGACAACGTGGGACACCGTTGAACACCGTGGGACACCGTGGGACACCGTTGGACAACGTGGGACAACGTGGGACAACGTGGGACAACGTGGGACACCGTTGGACACCGTTGGACACCGTTGGACAACGTGGGACAACGTGGGACAACGTGGGACAACGTGGGACAACGTGGGACAACGTTGGACATCGTTGGACACCGTTGGACACCGTTGGACATCGTTGGACATCGTTGGACATCGTGGGACACCGTTGGACACCGTTGGACATCGTTGGACAACGTGGGACAACGTGGGACAACGTGGGACAACGTGGGACAACGTGGGACAACGTGGGACAACGTGGGACAACGTGGGACAACGTGGGACAACGTGGGACACCGTTGGACATCGTTGGACAACGTGGGACAACGTGGGACACCGTTGGACATCGTTGGACACCGTGGGACAACGTGGGACAACGTGGGACAACGTGGGACACCGTTGGACACCGTTGGACACCGTTGGACACCGTTGGACATCGTTGGACACCGTGGGACAACGTGGGACAACGTGGGACAACGTGGGAAACCATGGAACAACGTGGGACAACGTGGGACACCGTTGGACATCGTTGGACAACGTGGGACAACGTGGGACAACGTGGGACAACGTGGGACAACGTGGGAAAAGGTGGGACACCGTTGGACACCGTTGGACACCGTTGGACACCGTGGGACAACGTGGGACAACGTGGGACAACGTGGGACAACGTGGGACAACGTTGGACATCGTTGGACAACGTGGGACAACGTGGGACAACGTGGGACAACGTGGGACAACGTGGGACAACGTGGGACACCGTTGGACACCGTGGGACACCGTTGGACACCGTTGGACACCGTTGGACACCGTGGGACAACGTGGGACAACGTGGGACAACGTGGGACACCGTTGGACAACGTGGGACACCGTTGGACATCGTTGGACATCGTTGGACAACGTGGGACAACGTGGGACACCGTTGGACATCGTTGGACACCGTGGGACAACGTGGGACAACGTGGGACAACGTGGGACACCGTTGGACACCGTTGGACACCGTTGGACACCGTTGGACATCGTTGGACACCGTGGGACAACGTGGGACAACGTGGGACAACGTGGGAAACCATGGAACAACGTGGGACAACGTGGGACACCGTTGGACATCGTTGGACAACGTGGGACAACGTGGGACACCGTTGGACATCGTTGGACACCGTGGGACAACGTGGGACAACGTGGGACAACGTGGGACACCGTTGGACACCGTTGGACACCGTTGGACACCGTTGGACATCGTTGGACACCGTGGGACAACGTGGGACAACGTGGGACAACGTGGGAAACCATGGAACAACGTGGGACAACGTGGGACACCGTTGGACATCGTTGGACAACGTGGGACAACGTGGGACAACGTGGGACAACGTGGGACAACGTGGGAAAAGGTGGGACACCGTTGGACACCGTGGGACACCGTTGGACACCGTTGGACACCGTTGGACACCGTGGGACAACGTGGGACAACGTGGGACAAGGTGGGACAACGTGGGACAACGTTGGATATCGTTGGACAACGTGGGACAACGTGGGACAACGTGGGACAACGTGGGACAACGTGGGACAACGTGGGACACCGTTGGACACCGTGGGACACCGTTGGACACCGTTGGACACCGTTGGACACCGTGGGACAACGTGGGACAACGTGGGACAACGTGGGACACCGTTGGACAACGTGGGACACCGTTGGACATCGTTGGACATCGTTGGACAACGTGGGACAACGTGGGACACCGTTGGACAACGTTGGACACCGTGGGACAACGTGGGACAACGTGGGACAACGTGGGACACCGTTGGACCTCGTTGGACACCGTTGGACACCGTTGGACATCGTTGGACACCGTGGGACAACGTGGGACAACGTGGGACAACGTGGGAAACCATGGAACAACGTGGGACAACGTGGGACACCGTTGGACATCGTTGGACAACGTGGGACAACGTGGGACAACGTGGGACAACGTGGGACAACGTGGGACAACGTGGGACACCGTTGGACACCGTGGGACACCGTTGGACACCGTTGGACACCGTTGGACACCGTTGGACAACGTGGGACAACGTGGGACACCGTTGGACACCGTGGGACAACGTGGGACAACGTGGGACAACGTGGGACAACGTGGGACAACGTAGGACAACGTGGGACATCGTGGGACAACGTGGGACAACGTGGGACACCGTTGGACACCGTTGGACACCGTGGGACACCGTTGGACACCGTTGGACATCGTTGGACACCGTTGGACACCGTTGGACACCGTGGGACACCGTTGGACAACGTGGGACAACGTTGGACATCGTTGGACACCGTGGGACAACGTGGGACAACGTGGGACAACGTGGGACACCGTTGGACATCGTTGGACACCGTTGGACATCGTTGGACACCGTGGGACACCGTTGGACACCGTTGGACACCGTTGGACATCGGTGGACATCGTGGGACACCGTTGGACACCGTTGGACATCGTTGGACACCGTTGGACACCGTGGGACAACGTGGGACAACGTGGGACAACGTGGGACTACGTGGGACAACGTGGGACACCGTTGGACATCGTTGGACACCGTTGGACATCGTTGGACACCGTGGGACACCGTTGGACATCGTTGGACACCGTTGGACACCGTTGGACATCGGTGGACAACGTGGGACAACGTGGGACAACGTGGGACACCGTTGGACACCGTTGGACATCGTTGGGCATCGTTGGACACCGTTGGACACCGTTGGACACCGTGGGACAACGTGGGACAACGTGGGACAACGTGGGACAACGTGGGACAACGTGGGACAACGTGGGACACCGTTGGACATCGTTGGACAACGTGGGACAACGTGGGACAACGTGGGACAACGTGGGACAACGTGGGACAACGTGGGACACCGTTGGACACCGTGGGACACCGTTGGACACCGTTGGACACCGTTGGACACCGTGGGACAACGTGGGACAACGTGGGACAACGTGGGACAACGTGGGACAACGTGGGACAACGTGGGACAACGTGGGACAACGTGGGACAACGTGGGACAACGTGGGACAACGTGGGACATCGTGGGACAACGTGGGACAACGTGGGACAACGTGGGACAACGTGGGACAACGTGGGACAACGTGGGACAACGTGGGACATCGTGGGACAACGTGGGACATCGTGGGACAACGTGGGACAACGTGGGACAACGTGGGACAACGTGGGACATCGTTGGACACCGTTGGACACCGTGGGACAACGTGGGACAACGTGGGACAACGTGGTACTATGTGGGACACCGTTGGACATCGTTGGACACCGTTGGACATCGTTGGACACCGTGGGACACCGTTGGACATCGTTGGACACCGTTGGACACCGTTGGACATCGGTGGACAACGTGGGACAACGTGGGACAACGTGGGACACCGTTGGACACCGTTGGACATCGTTGGGCATCGTTGGACACCGTTGGACACCGTTGGACACCGTTGGACACCGTTGGACACCGTTGGACACCGTGGGACAACGTGGGACAACGTGGGACAACGTGGGACAACGTGGGACAACGTGGGACAACGTGGGACACCGTTGGACATCGTTGGACAACGTGGGACAACGTGGGACAACGTGGGACAACGTGGGACAACGTGGGACAACGTGGGACAACGTGGGACACCGTTGGACACCGTGGGACACCGTTGGACACCGTTGGACACCGTTGGACACCGTGGGACAACGTGGGACAACGTGGGACAACGTGGGACAACGTGGGACAACGTGGGACAACGTGGGACAACGTGGGACAACGTGGGACAACGTGGGACAACGTGGGACAACGTGGGACATCGTGGGACAACGTGGGACAACGTGGGACAACGTGGGACAACGTGGGACACCGTTGGACAACGTGGGACACCGTTGGACATCGTTGGACATCGTTGGACAACGTGGGACAACGTGGGACACCGTTGGACATCGTTGGACACCGTGGGACAACGTGGGACAACGTGGGACAACGTGGGACACCGTTGGACACCGTTGGACACCGTTGGACACCGTTGGACATCGTTGGACACCGTGGGACAACGTGGGACAACGTGGGACAACGTGGGACAACGTGGGACAACGTGGGACAACGTGGGACAACGTGGGACAACGTGGGACAACGTGGGACACCGTTGGACACCGTGGGACACCGTTGGACACCGTTGGACATCGTTGGACACCGTTGGACACCGTTGGACACCGTTGGACACCGTGGGACAACGTGGGACAACGTGGGACACCGTTGGACACCGTTGGACATCGTTGGACATCGTTGGACACCGTTGGACACCGTGGGACAACGTGGGACAACGTGGGACAACGTGGGACAACGTGGGACAACGTGGGACACCGTTGGACATCGTTGGACACCGTGGGACAACGTGGGACAACGTGGGACACCGTTGGACACCGTTGGACATCGTTGGACACCGTTGGACACCGTGGGACACCGTGGGACACCGTTGGACACCGTTGGACATCGTTGGACACCGTTGGACACCGTGGGACAACGTGGGACAACGTGGGACAACGTGGGACAACGTGGGACAACGTGGGACAACGTGGGACAACGTGGGACAACGTGGGACACCGTTGAACACCGTGGGACACCGTGGGACACCGTGGGACAACGTGGGACAACGTGGGACAACGTGGGACAACGTGGGACACCGTTGGACACCGTTGGACACCGTTGGACACCGTGGGACAACGTGGGACAACGTGGGACAACGTGGGACAACGTGGGACAACGTTGGACATCGTTGGACACCGTTGGACACCGTTGGACATCGTTGGACATCGTTGGACATCGTGGGACACCGTTGGACACCGTTGGACATCGTTGGACAACGTGGGACAACGTGGGACAACGTGGGACAACGTGGGACAACGTGGGACAACGTGGGACAACGTGGGACAACGTGGGACAACGTGGGACAACGTGGGACACCGTTGGACATCGTTGGACAACGTGGGACAACGTGGGACACCGTTGGACATCGTTGAACAACGTGGGACAACGTGGGACAACGTGGGACAACGTGGGACACCGTTGGACACCGTTGGACACCGTTGGACACCGTTGGACATCGTTGGACACCGTGGGACAACGTGGGACAACGTGGGACAACGTGGGAAACCATGGAACAACGTGGGACAACGTGGGACACCGTTGGACATCGTTGGACAACGTGGGACAACGTGGGACAACGTGGGACAACGTGGGACAACGTGGGAAAAGGTGGGACACCGTTGGACACCGTTGGACACCGTTGGACACCGTGGGACAACGTGGGACAACGTGGGACAACGTGGGACAACGTGGGACAACGTTGGACAACGTTGGACAACGTGGGACAACGTGGGACAACGTGGGACAACGTGGGACAACGTGGGACAACGTGGGACACCGTTGGACACCGTGGGACACCGTTGGACACCGTTGGACATCGTTGGACACCGTGGGACAACGTGGGACAACGTGGGACAACGTGGGACACCGTTGGACAACGTGGGACACCGTTGGACATCGTTGGACATCGTTGGACAACGTGGGACAACGTGGGACACCGTTGGACATCGTTGGACACCGTGGGACAACGTGGGACAACGTGGGACAACGTGGGACACCGTTGGACACCGTTGGACACCGTTGGACACCGTTGGACATCGTTGGACACCGTGGGACAACGTGGGACAACGTGGGACAACGTGGGAAACCATGGAACAACGTGGGACAACGTGGGACACCGTTGGACATCGTTGGACAACGTGGGACAACGTGGGACACCGTTGGACATCGTTGGACACCGTGGGACAACGTGGGACAACGTGGGACAACGTGGGACACCGTTGGACACCGTTGGACACCGTTGGACACCGTTGGACATCGTTGGACACCGTGGGACAACGTGGGACAACGTGGGACAACGTGGGAAACCATGGAACAACGTGGGACAACGTGGGACACCGTTGGACATCGTTGGACAACGTGGGACAACGTGGGACAACGTGGGACAACGTGGGACAACGTGGGAAAAGGTGGGACACCGTTGGACACCGTGGGACACCGTTGGACACCGTTGGACACCGTTGGACACCGTGGGACAACGTGGGACAACGTGGGACAAGGTGGGACAACGTGGGACAACGTTGGATATCGTTGGACAACGTGGGACAACGTGGGACAACGTGGGACAACGTGGGACAACGTGGGACAACGTGGGACACCGTTGGACACCGTGGGACACCGTTGGACACCGTTGGACACCGTTGGACACCGTGGGACAACGTGGGACAACGTGGGACAACGTGGGACACCGTTGGACAACGTGGGACACCGTTGGACATCGTTGGACATCGTTGGACAACGTGGGACAACGTGGGACACCGTTGGACATCGTTGGACACCGTGGGACAACGTGGGACAACGTGGGACAACGTGGGACACCGTTGGACACCGTTGGACACCGTTGGACACCGTTGGACATCGTTGGACACCGTGGGACAACGTGGGACAACGTGGGACAACGTGGGAAACCATGGAACAACGTGGGACAACGTGGGACACCGTTGGACATCGTTGGACAACGTGGGACAACGTGGGACAACGTGGGACAACGTGGGACAACGTGGGACAACGTGGGACACCGTTGGACACCGTGGGACACCGTTGGACACCGTTGGACACCGTTGGACACCGTTGGACAACGTGGGACAACGTGGGACACCGTTGGACACCGTGGGACAACGTGGGACAACGTGGGACAACGTGGGACAACGTGGGACAACGTAGGACAACGTGGGACATCGTGGGACAACGTGGGACAACGTGGGACACCGTTGGACACCGTTGGACACCGTGGGACACCGTTGGACACCGTTGGACATCGTTGGACACCGTTGGACACCGTTGGACACCGTGGGACACCGTTGGACAACGTGGGACATCGTTGGACATCGTTGGACACCGTGGGACAACGTGGGACAACGTGGGACAACGTGGGACACCGTTGGACATCGTTGGACACCGTTGGACATCGTTGGACACCGTGGGACACCGTTGGACACCGTTGGACACCGTTGGACATCGGTGGACATCGTGGGACACCGTTGGACACCGTTGGACATCGTTGGACACCGTTGGACACCGTGGGACAACGTGGGACAACGTGGGACAACGTGGGACAACGTGGGACAACGTGGGACACCGTTGGACATCGTTGGACACCGTTGGACATCGTTGGACACCGTGGGACACCGTTGGACATCGTTGGACACCGTTGGACACCGTTGGACATCGGTGGACAACGTGGGACAACGTGGGACAACGTGGGACACCGTTGGACACCGTTGGACATCGTTGGGCATCGTTGGACACCGTTGGACACCGTTGGACACCGTGGGACAACGTGGGACAACGTGGGACAACGTGGGACAACGTGGGACAACGTGGGACAACGTGGGACACCGTTGGACATCGTTGGACAACGTGGGACAACGTGGGACAACGTGGGACAACGTGGGACAACGTGGGACAACGTGGGACACCGTTGGACACCGTGGGACACCGTTGGACACCGTTGGACACCGTTGGACACCGTGGGACAACGTGGGACAACGTGGGACAACGTGGGACAACGTGGGACAACGTGGGACAACGTGGGACAACGTGGGACAACGTGGGACAACGTGGGACAACGTGGGACAACGTGGGACATCGTGGGACAACGTGGGACAACGTGGGACAACGTGGGACAACGTGGGACAACGTGGGACAACGTGGGACAACGTGGGACATCGTGGGACAACGTGGGACATCGTGGGACAACGTGGGACAACGTGGGACAACGTGGGACAACGTGGGACATCGTTGGACACCGTTGGACACCGTGGGACAACGTGGGACAACGTGGGACAACGTGGTACTATGTGGGACACCGTTGGACATCGTTGGACACCGTTGGACATCGTTGGACACCGTGGGACACCGTTGGACATCGTTGGACACCGTTGGACACCGTTGGACATCGGTGGACAACGTGGGACAACGTGGGACAACGTGGGACACCGTTGGACACCGTTGGACATCGTTGGGCATCGTTGGACACCGTTGGACACCGTTGGACACCGTTGGACACCGTGGGACAACGTGGGACAACGTGGGACAACGTGGGACAACGTGGGACAACGTGGGACAACGTGGGACACCGTTGGACATCGTTGGACAACGTGGGACAACGTGGGACAACGTGGGACAACGTGGGACAACGTGGGACAACGTGGGACAACGTGGGACACCGTTGGACACCGTGGGACACCGTTGGACACCGTTGGACACCGTTGGACACCGTGGGACAACGTGGGACAACGTGGGACAACGTGGGACAACGTGGGACAACGTGGGACAACGTGGGACAACGTGGGACAACGTGGGACAACGTGGGACAACGTGGGACAACGTGGGACATCGTGGGACAACGTGGGACAACGTGGGACAACGTGGGACAACGTGGGACACCGTTGGACAACGTGGGACACCGTTGGACATCGTTGGACATCGTTGGACAACGTGGGACAACGTGGGACACCGTTGGACATCGTTGGACACCGTGGGACAACGTGGGACAACGTGGGACAACGTGGGACACCGTTGGACACCGTTGGACACCGTGGGACAACGTGGGACAACGTGGGACAACGTGGTACTATGTGGGACACCGTTGGACATCGTTGGACACCGTTGGACATCGTTGGACACCGTGGGACACCGTTGGACATCGTTGGACACCGTTGGACACCGTTGGACATCGGTGGACAACGTGGGACAACGTGGGACAACGTGGGACACCGTTGGACACCGTTGGACATCGTTGGGCATCGTTGGACACCGTTGGACACCGTTGGACACCGTTGGACACCGTGGGACAACGTGGGACAACGTGGGACAACGTGGGACAACGTGGGACAACGTGGGACAACGTGGGACACCGTTGGACATCGTTGGACAACGTGGGACAACGTGGGACAACGTGGGACAACGTGGGACAACGTGGGACAACGTGGGACAACGTGGGACACCGTTGGACACCGTGGGACACCGTTGGACACCGTTGGACACCGTTGGACACCGTGGGACAACGTGGGACAACGTGGGACAACGTGGGACAACGTGGGACAACGTGGGACAACGTGGGACAACGTGGGACAACGTGGGACAACGTGGGACAACGTGGGACAACGTGGGACATCGTGGGACAACGTGGGACAACGTGGGACAACGTGGGACAACGTGGGACACCGTTGGACAACGTGGGACACCGTTGGACATCGTTGGACATCGTTGGACAACGTGGGACAACGTGGGACACCGTTGGACATCGTTGGACACCGTGGGACAACGTGGGACAACGTGGGACAACGTGGGACACCGTTGGACACCGTTGGACACCGTTGGACACCGTTGGACATCGTTGGACACCGTGGGACAACGTGGGACAACGTGGGACAACGTGGGACAACGTGGGACAACGTGGGACAACGTGGGACAACGTGGGACAACGTGGGACAACGTGGGACACCGTTGGACACCGTGGGACACCGTTGGACACCGTTGGACACCGTTGGACACCGTGGGACAACGTGGGACAACGTGGGACAACGTGGGACAACGTGGGACAACGTGGGACAACGTGGGACAACGTGGGACAACGTGGGACAACGTGGGACATCGTGGGACAACGTGGGACAACGTGGGACAACGTGGGACAACGTGGGACAACGTGGGACACCGTTGGACATCGTTGGACACCGTGGGACACCGTGGGACAACGTGGGACAACGTGGGACAACGTGGGACAACGTGGGACATCGTGGGACAACGTGGGACAACGTGGGACAACGTGGGACAACGTGGGACACCGTTGGACAACGTGGGACACCGTTGGACATCGTTGGACATCGTTGGACAACGTGGGACAACGTGGGACACCGTTGGACATCGTTGGACACCGTGGGACACCGTTGGACATCGTTGGACACCGTGGGACAACGTGGGACAACGTGGGACAACGTGGGAAACCATGGAACAACGTGGGACAACGTGGGACACCGTTGGACATCGTTGGACAACGTGGGACAACGTGGGACAACATGGGACAACGTGGGACAACGTGGGACAACGTGGGAAACCATGGAACAACGTGGGACAACGTGGGACACCGTTGGACATCGTTGGACAACGTGGGACAACGTGGGACAACGTGGGACAACGTGGGACAACGTGGGACAACGTGGGACACCGTTGGACACCGTGGGACACCGTTGGACACCGTTGGACATCGTTGGACACCGTGGGACAACGTGGGACAACGTGGGACAACGTGGGACAACGTGGGACAACGTGGGACAACGTGGGACAACGTGGGACAACGTGGGACAACGTGGGACAACGTGGGAAAACGTGGGACAACGTGGGACAACGTGGGACAACGTGGGACACCGTGGGACAACGTGGGACAACGTGGGACAACGTGGGACAACGTGGGACAACGTGGGACATCGTGGGACAACGTGGGACAACGTGGGACAACGTGGGACAACGTGGGACAACGTGGGACAACGTGGGACAACGTGGGACATCGTGGGACAACGTGGGACAACGTGGGACAACGTGGGACAACGTGGGACACCGTTGGACATCGTTGGACACCGTGGGACAACGTGGGACAACGTGGGACAACGTGGGACACCGTTGGACACCGTTGGACATCGTTGGACATCGTTGGACATCGTGGGACACCGTTGGACATCGTTGGACACCGTTGGACACCGTTGGACATCGTTGGACATCGTTGGACATCGTGGGACACCGTTGGACATCGTTGGACATCGTTGGACAACGTGGGACATCGTGGGACAACGTGGGACAACGTGGGACAACGTGGGACAACGTGGGACAACGTGGGACATCGTGGGACAACGTGGGACAACGTGGGACAACGTGGGACAACGTGGGACAACGTGGGACAACGTGGGACAACGTGGGACAACGTGGGACAACGTGGGACATCGTGGGACAACGTGGGACAACGTGGGACAACGTGGGACAACGTGGGACACCGTTGGACAACGTGGGACACCGTTGGACATCGTTGGACATCGTTGGACAACGTGGGACAACGTGGGACACCGTTGGACATCGTTGGACACCGTGGGACAACGTGGGACAACGTGGGACAACGTGGGACACCGTTGGACACCGTTGGACACCGTGGGACAACGTGGGACAACGTGGGACAACGTGGTACTATGTGGGACACCGTTGGACATCGTTGGACACCGTTGGACATCGTTGGACACCGTGGGACACCGTTGGACATCGTTGGACACCGTTGGACACCGTTGGACATCGGTGGACAACGTGGGACAACGTGGGACAACGTGGGACACCGTTGGACACCGTTGGACATCGTTGGGCATCGTTGGACACCGTTGGACACCGTTGGACACCGTTGGACACCGTGGGACAACGTGGGACAACGTGGGACAACGTGGGACAACGTGGGACAACGTGGGACAACGTGGGACACCGTTGGACATCGTTGGACAACGTGGGACAACGTGGGACAACGTGGGACAACGTGGGACAACGTGGGACAACGTGGGACAACGTGGGACACCGTTGGACACCGTGGGACACCGTTGGACACCGTTGGACACCGTTGGACACCGTGGGACAACGTGGGACAACGTGGGACAACGTGGGACAACGTGGGACAACGTGGGACAACGTGGGACAACGTGGGACAACGTGGGACAACGTGGGACAACGTGGGACAACGTGGGACATCGTGGGACAACGTGGGACAACGTGGGACAACGTGGGACAACGTGGGACACCGTTGGACAACGTGGGACACCGTTGGACATCGTTGGACATCGTTGGACAACGTGGGACAACGTGGGACACCGTTGGACATCGTTGGACACCGTGGGACAACGTGGGACAACGTGGGACAACGTGGGACACCGTTGGACACCGTTGGACACCGTTGGACACCGTTGGACATCGTTGGACACCGTGGGACAACGTGGGACAACGTGGGACAACGTGGGACAACGTGGGACAACGTGGGACAACGTGGGACAACGTGGGACAACGTGGGACAACGTGGGACACCGTTGGACACCGTGGGACACCGTTGGACACCGTTGGACACCGTTGGACACCGTGGGACAACGTGGGACAACGTGGGACAACGTGGGACAACGTGGGACAACGTGGGACAACGTGGGACAACGTGGGACAACGTGGGACAACGTGGGACATCGTGGGACAACGTGGGACAACGTGGGACAACGTGGGACAACGTGGGACAACGTGGGACACCGTTGGACATCGTTGGACACCGTGGGACACCGTGGGACAACGTGGGACAACGTGGGACAACGTGGGACAACGTGGGACATCGTGGGACAACGTGGGACAACGTGGGACAACGTGGGACAACGTGGGACACCGTTGGACAACGTGGGACACCGTTGGACATCGTTGGACATCGTTGGACAACGTGGGACAACGTGGGACACCGTTGGACATCGTTGGACACCGTGGGACACCGTTGGACATCGTTGGACACCGTGGGACAACGTGGGACAACGTGGGACAACGTGGGAAACCATGGAACAACGTGGGACAACGTGGGACACCGTTGGACATCGTTGGACAACGTGGGACAACGTGGGACAACATGGGACAACGTGGGACAACGTGGGACAACGTGGGAAACCATGGAACAACGTGGGACAACGTGGGACACCGTTGGACATCGTTGGACAACGTGGGACAACGTGGGACAACGTGGGACAACGTGGGACAACGTGGGACAACGTGGGACACCGTTGGACACCGTGGGACACCGTTGGACACCGTTGGACATCGTTGGACACCGTGGGACAACGTGGGACAACGTGGGACAACGTGGGACAACGTGGGACAACGTGGGACAACGTGGGACAACGTGGGACAACGTGGGACAACGTGGGACAACGTGGGAAAACGTGGGACAACGTGGGACAACGTGGGACAACGTGGGACACCGTGGGACAACGTGGGACAACGTGGGACAACGTGGGACAACGTGGGACAACGTGGGACATCGTGGGACAACGTGGGACAACGTGGGACAACGTGGGACAACGTGGGACAACGTGGGACAACGTGGGACAACGTGGGACAACGTGGGACAACGTGGGACAACGTGGGACAACGTGGGACAACGTGGGACACCGTTGGACATCGTTGGACACCGTGGGACAACGTGGGACAACGTGGGACAACGTGGGACACCGTTGGACACCGTTGGACATCGTTGGACATCGTTGGACATCGTGGGACACCGTTGGACATCGTTGGACACCGTTGGACACCGTTGGACATCGTTGGACATCGTTGGACATCGTGGGACACCGTTGGACATCGTTGGACATCGTTGGACAACGTGGGACATCGTGGGACAACGTGGGACAACGTGGGACAACGTGGGACAACGTGGGACAACGTGGGACATCGTGGGACAACGTGGGACAACGTGGGACAACGTGGGACAACGTGGGACAACGTGGGACAACGTGGGACACCGTTGGACAACGTGGGACACCGTTGGACATCGTTGGACAACGTGGGACAACGTGGGACAACGTGGGACAACGTGGGACAACGTGGGACACCGTTGGACACCGTGGGACAACGTGGGACAACGTGGGACAACGTGGGACAACGTGGGACAACGTAGGACAACGTGGGACAACGTGGGACAACGTGGGACACCGTTGGACAACGTGGGACACCGTTGGACATCGTTGGACAACGTGGGACAACGTGGGACAACGTGGGACAACGTGGGACACCGTTGGACACCGTGGGACACCGTTGGACAATGTGGGACAACGTGGGACACCGTTGGACACCGTGGGACAACGTGGGACAACGTGGGACAACGTGGGACAACGTGGGACACCGTGGGACAACGTGGGACAACGTGGGACAACGTGGGACAACGTGGGACAACGTGGGACAACGTGGGACAACGTGGGACAACGTGGGACAACGTGGGACAACGTGGGACAACGTGGGACATCGTGGGACAACGTGGGACAACGTGGGACAACGTGGGACAACGTGGGACAACGTGGGACAACGTGGGACAACGTGGGACAACGTGGGACATCGTGGGACAACTTGGGACAACGTGGGACAACGTGGGACAACGTGGGACAACGTGGGACACCGTTGGACATCGTTGGACACCGTGGGACAACGTGGGACAACGTGGGACAACGTGGGACACCGTTGGACACCGTTGGACATCGTTGGACATCGTTGGACATCGTGGGACACCGTTGGACATCGTTGGACACCGTTGGACACCGTTGGACATCGTTGGACATCGTTGGACATCGTGGGACACCGTTGGACATCGTTGGACATCGTTGGACAACGTGGGACATCGTGGGACAACGTGGGACAACGTGGGACAACGTGGGACAACGTGGGACAACGTGGGACATCGTGGGACAACGTGGGACAACGTGGGACAACGTGGGACAACGTGGGACAACGTGGGACAACGTGGGACAACGTGGGACAACGTGGGACAACGTGGGACACCGTTGGACAACGTGGGACACCGTTGGACATCGTTGGACAACGTGGGACAACGTGGGACAACGTGGGACAACGTGGGACACCGTTGGACACCGTGGGACACCGTTGGACAATGTGGGACAACGTGGGACACCGTTGGACACCGTGGGACAACGTGGGACAACGTGGGACAACGTGGGACAACGTGGGACAACGTAGGACAACGTGGGACAACGTGGGACACCGTTGGACATCGTTGGACAACGTGGGACATCGTGGGACAACGTGGGACAACGTGGGACACCGTTGGACATCGTTGGACACCGTGGGACACCGTTGGACACCGTTGGACATCGTTGGACACCGTTGGACACCGTTGGACACCGTGGGACACCGTTGGACAACGTGGGACAACGTGGGACACCGTTGGACACCGTGGGACAACGTGGGACAACGTGGGACAACGTGGGACAACGTGGGACAACGTAGGACAACGTGGGACACCGTTGGACATCGTTGGACAACGTGGGACATCGTGGGACAACGTGGGACAACGTGGGACAACGTGGGACAACGTGGGACACCGTTGGACACCGTTGGACACCGTTGGACATCGTTGGACACCGTGGGACAACGTGGGACAACGTGGGACAACGTGGGAAACCATGGAACAACGTGGGACAACGTGGGACACCGTTGGACATCGTTGGACAACGTGGGACAACGTGGGACACCGTTGGACATCGTTGGACACCGTGGGACAACGTGGGACAACGTGGGACAACGTGGGACACCGTTGGACACCGTTGGACACCGTTGGACACCGTTGGACATCGTTGGACACCGTGGGACAACGTGGGACAACGTGGGACAACGTGGGAAACCATGGAACAACGTGGGACAACGTGGGACACCGTTGGACATCGTTGGACAACGTGGGACAACGTGGGACAACGTGGGACAACGTGGGACAACGTGGGAAAAGGTGGGACACCGTTGGACACCGTGGGACACCGTTGGACACCGTTGGACACCGTTGGACACCGTGGGACAACGTGGGACAACGTGGGACAACGTGGGACAACGTGGGACAACGTTGGACATCGTTGGACAACGTGGGACACCGTTGGACACCGTGGGACACCGTTGGACACCGTTGGACACCGTTGGACACCGTGGGACAACGTGGGACAACGTGGGACAACGTGGGACACCGTTGGACAACGTGGGACACCGTTGGACATCGTTGGACATCGTTGGACAACGTGGGACAACGTGGGACACCGTTGGACATCGTTGGACACCGTGGGACAACGTGGGACAACGTGGGACAACGTGGGACACCGTTGGACACCGTTGGACACCGTTGGACACCGTTGGACATCGTTGGACACCGTGGGACAACGTGGGACAACGTGGGACAACGTGGGAAACCATGGAACAACGTGGGACAACGTGGGACACCGTTGGACATCGTTGGACAACGTGGGACAACGTGGGACAACGTGGGACAACGTGGGACAACGTGGGACAACGTGGGACACCGTTGGACACCGTGGGACACCGTTGGACACCGTTGGACACCGTTGGACACCGTTGGACAACGTGGGACAACGTGGGACACCGTTGGACACCGTGGGACACCGTTGGACACCGTTGGACATCGGTGGACATCGTGGGACACCGTGGGACAACGTGGGACAACGTGGGACAACGTGGGACATCGTGGTACAACGTGGGACAACGTGGGACAACGTGGGACAACGTGGGACACCGTTGGACATCGTTGGACACCGTGGGACAACGTGGGACAACGTGGGACAACGTGGGACACCGTTGGACACCGTTGGACATCGTTGGACATCGTTGGACATCGTGGGACACCGTTGGACATCGTTGGACACCGTTGGACACCGTTGGACATCGTTGGACATCGTTGGACATCGTGGGACACCGTTGGACATCGTTGGACATCGTTGGACAACGTGGGACATCGTGGGACAACGTGGGACAACGTGGGACATCGTGGGACAACGTGGGACAACGTGGGACAACGTGGGACAACGTGGGACAACGTGGGACAACGTGGGACACCGTTGGACAACGTGGGACACCGTTGGACATCGTTGGACAACGTGGGACAACGTGGGACAACGTGGGACAACGTGGGACAACGTGGGACACCGTTGGACACCGTGGGACAACGTGGGACAACGTGGGACAACGTGGGACAACGTGGGACAACGTAGGACAACGTGGGACAACGTGGGACAACGTGGGACACCGTTGGACAACGTGGGACACCGTTGGACATCGTTGGACAACGTGGGACAACGTGGGACAACGTGGGACAACGTGGGACACCGTTGGACACCGTGGGACACCGTTGGACAATGTGGGACAACGTGGGACACCGTTGGACACCGTGGGACAACGTGGGACAACGTGGGACAACGTGGGACAACGTGGGACAACGTGGGACAACGTGGGACAACGTGGGACAACGTGGGACAACGTGGGACAACGTGGGACATCGTGGGACAACGTGGGACAACGTGGGACAACGTGGGACAACGTGGGACAACGTGGGACAACGTGGGACAACGTGGGACAACGTGGGACATCGTGGGACAACGTGGGACAACGTGGGACAACGTGGGACAACGTGGGACAACGTGGGACACCGTTGGACATCGTTGGACACCGTGGGACAACGTGGGACAACGTGGGACAACGTGGGACACCGTTGGACACCGTTGGACATCGTTGGACATCGTTGGACATCGTGGGACACCGTTGGACATCGTTGGACACCGTTGGACACCGTTGGACATCGTTGGACATCGTTGGACAT